>NC_053428.1:105376544-105460766 GCF_007990345.1 Gossypium hirsutum | reverse complement strand
TATTATTATATATATATTTATCATATTATTTTCGTTTATATATTGCTATTATTATTGTTTTCGTCATCATTCATTTTCTTTTGTCATGTTTACATTTATTCGATTTTTATTTTCCTCATGCATTTGTCTATTTACCATTATACTTGCTATTATTTCATTTTTATAATTGCTACATTATTATTTTATATCGTCACGCTCATTTTATACTATTATAATACCATTTTCTTTTATAAATACGTTATATTTTTTAATATATTCAAACAATTCTTCATAAAAGATATTCCGTATTGGTAATTCGAGATAATCGTGCCCTAACTTACTGGGTTTCGATTTTTCTCATTTAACCTAAATAACGGAATATTCTTTTAAATCTATACGAGTTTTGAAAATGCTTATTCTCGAAGATGAAGTGTTGTGCCCTAACTTACCGGGTATGACATTTTGTCATCTCGAAATAAGAATTGTTACGAGGGTTGACCGCCCGGCTCCGGCATGGATAGACAATGGGCCGCTTGCGTGCGCGGCGGGGAGGAGGGGGTACACCCTAGTGCAACAAAGGATCTGGTGCGGACTCCCGTTTTTTTTGATGTTCATTTCAAAATCCAAGTCGATATTTCCTCCTTTTTTAAAAAATGGTTCGAGTTGCGACTTCCATGGGACGATGAGAAGTCAACCATGATTAACTTGTCTTTTATCAAAATTGAAATTTGGTTTGAATACGATCCTTTCATTACATTTCATCAGCTATTTTTGTGGTACAATACCTGCTGCGTTGTTTGAGTCTTTAAATAGTTTTGCATATTGCATTGCATGCCGTGTGGTCAACCCTTTTAGTGGGAGTGAGAAACTACTCCTTGTGAGGTTTTCACTCGTCAGGATAGTGGTCGCTTTCGGATACATCCGTACCTATGTCTTCGTGAGATTTTCATCTCGTAGCTAGGGATGTATTCCTGAACTGTCGTCTGTATGAGCCTATAATGGGTGAAGATCGAGGAATCTGCTGGTTCAGGTACCCTTACTCTAGAACTAAACCCATGTAGCGAGCCTTAAGAACCCGCCCTAGGTAGAGCACTCCGAAACCCTAGTGGTCACCTGAGCAAGTGTATATTTATTATTCTTTGTTTGCTTTGAACTGCGTATAAATTACTGACTTGCTTTGTTTTACTTTGATTGTATTTGCATGGCATTTTCATTGTAAAGGTGTTGTTCGCATTCGGTTCCTAAATAGATAGCTTATCATGGAAAAGGGGTTTTTTGATAAAGTAGAGACAACGGGCTGTCCGGTATGGGCTGAGACAACACAACAAGAGAAAGGTGACAGTCTTACGAGGTACGTGCAGTTGGATTTACCGGATCAGCGTAACTCAAAATCTCCAGGATGAAGAAATTTGGGTCAGTGGATGTAGGTCAAAAGCTATTATGTCATAGGTGATTACTTATTGCTCGATGTCAAGGTAGATGACACCTGTTCAGCCCTTGCAATATTGGATTTGTTCAGTTGTTCTTGGAAGTGATTGGTATATATAGAAGAATAACACGACCTTGGCTCCATTGCCCAAGATTCAGGTTGAAGAATTTATGCCAGACCTGCTAACGTCCAGCATTTTCGAAAAAGCTGATGAACATCACAGGGATGAGGAACAGTGGGTGACAAACCGGATCAAACAAAAGGAGATTGTAAATGCATTCCTTGGAGGAACCTGAGGGATCTAGTCTTAGCGCACCCCGACGTGAAGAAAAGGGTAGATGTCTTCGCCTTGAGCATTTATTGGACTGGTCATCTTTCCCCAAGGCTTTGGGCATGTAGACGAGGCTGTTGCCGACCTTTTTCGGACAGGCTTGGTAAAGGAACCACACTGTACCTGCAATCTTGGCTGAAACTTTCAGATCATTAAATGTTTTGTAGAGAAAGCGGGTGAAGGGAGATTTATTGGATGTGCACAGTATTTCTATCCTGGTTCCACAGCCATTTTTGGAAAGTGGAAAAGGTCTCGTATGCATTTCCTGGAAAATTACTCTCCCTGAAGAGTTAGTGCTACACTGAGGTCGAGATGAATGTGACAGAAGAAAATTGGATGACGGTGCTCCAAAAATCTCAAGAAGAAGATGTTGAATGGAGAGCCCCGTGGTTGGTTCCTGATGAAATATTATACCGAGCGGAGACTTCGATTGGGTTCCCTTGTTAGGAGTATGGGGGCCGTCGGTATGCTCCTCTGCTCGCAATTATGCGACAATACAGATCAGACAGTTTACACCACCAACATACGGGTTAGCCCAGTGCGAGTTCGTGTTCACAGGGAATAATTACAAAGAAAGTTTCGCGAGATATCAAATGCCTGGAAACCAGACTCGTAGAATGAAGAAGTTTGCTGCCAATCCCATGACTACTTGAGTAACGACCGATGGTGGAATCAGAGGATTAACGACAACTCCCTACATCAGATCAAGGGAATCCTCAGTCGTGGAAGAGCACTTGAAGTTCCATCTGAGCTAGAAATCATCAGGCAAGATTTCGAGAGAAAGAAGTCTGGGCTAGAAAAAAGATGAGAGGGAAGAAGAAAGAAGTTAGGGTTAGATGTCGATGTCCAGAACTAGCGAAAATCAGAAAAGGGAAAAACAGGCTGAGGGATTAGAAGTTTGAAACGACTATAGAAGCTGCGCAGATCATGAGAACGCTGGGTTAGGAAAACTCCGAAATGGCGACATGAGTTAAAAAAGAACAAGCAAAGCCAACCAATGGAGGAAAAATTTCGCGTGCTCGTCGAGAGTTGTCTGAAAGAGTTTGGTAGAAAGCAGAATGAGAAAAGAAGGGTAAAATCGGGTATCAGAGTTAGAAGTCATTGTATCAGTATCGCTCGCGTAACTCTGCAATCGAGTTGAAAGCTAGTCAGACAGAATCGAAGAATTAAAGAGAATATAGAAGAACTCAAAACAGAGTGCAAAATCGTGAACTTCAGATAGAACTCCTCGAGGTAAATAACGAGTGATGGATGAGCAACCTCTCTCAAGACCAAGTCAGGAGCAGGGACTACGTCATGGCGAAGCTTTGACTCAAGTGCGAGAAGTGGCTGATCACTTCAACATTAGCAGTACAAGCCGATGTGCTGAGTTAAAATAGAGTCAGAATCGGACCGAGGACAAAAGCTAGCTTGGCTTCTTAGGCAGGTCAAGGCCTTAAGCATCAGGGCCAAGCCTTATATGTAATCTATTTTATGTAAAGAAACTTGTTTTCTAGAAAAGTTACTCTAATGAAATCGAATTGAATCAACGCTTTTTTGCATTCATCGCATTCATTGCATTCATGCATCAGCATTACATCATACGCACTAAAACTCACAAGAAACCCTAAAAATCATGGCAGTTACCCTGGAACATCGTTACGGTACAAGGGGAAAAACAAGGAGCAATGGACCAAAGGTTAGAGAGATTGGAACAAATGCAAAAAGAGATGCAGGATCAATTACAAGCACGTATGCAAGAACAGCTTGCCAAAATCCAGCAAGATATGAGGGACCACATGTTGGAGTCCCAGAAAAGCATGATGGACCAATTAACTCGTCTATTGGCTGGCGGATTAGAAAAAGGGAAAAGCCCTTTGATCAATGCGGAGAAGATAATGAAGATCCTACCTACCCTCCGGGTTTTGCCCCAGCGATGTTCAGACACAACCTGACATGTACCCAAGAAGGCCATCGGTCACAATTAGGCCCCAACCATTTCAGGCCAGTATTCGGCACCGATGAATTATCAGGCCGGCTCGGCTCTAATCCGGGGGACAATCCAAACCAACCCTGTGTCCTCAATCTCGATGAAGTAATAGAAGCAGAAAAGACAAGGGTAGAACTCCCGAGAGAGCTTGAAGAAAGGTGTAGATGGTTGGAAGAAAAATTTAAAGAAATGGAAACACCGACTATCGTGGTGGAATCGACGCTAAGGAATTAAGTTGGTTCCAGACCTGGTACTCCTCCAAGTTCAAAACTCCGGAATTGAAAATACAACGGGACTAGCTTCCGAAGCTCACATCACTATGTTGCAGACGAATGGCAGGCCATGTCAACAATGACCAGCTATTAATTCACTGCTTCCAAGAAAGTCTGGTTGGGGCCCTTCTAGATGGTACAACCACTGAGTCGCGCCCAGATCAGTCATGGAAATTTAGCACAAGCCTTCATGAAGCAGACGGTCATGTGGCAGACATAGCCCCTGATAGAATCACTTTACAAATATGGAGAAAACATAATGAGAGCTTTAGGCATACGCCCAACGATGGAGAGAAGTGGCCACACAAGTCCAACCCCTCTGTTGAAAAAGGAAACCACTATGCTCTTCATCAATACCCTGAAGGCACCTTTATTAACCACATGCTGGGTAGCGCAACCAAGAGTTTTTCGACATAGTAATGTCTGGAGAAATGATAAAAAATGCCATAAGATGTGGGAAAATAGAGGCTGGGGAAAACGCTAAGAGGTCAGCCGAGAAAGAAGGCACGAGGTGAATAATGTGAGCTCATATTCAAGTCGATCACCGTAGCCAACAGGTCGACATTACTGGACAGGGCCCACCCGACAAGAGCCAACACAAAAAATAGGGAGAAATTCAATTTACGCCCATTCAATGACGTACAAGGAGTTATACCAAGTTTATTTGATGCACATGTCGTGTCTCCTTCTATCTAAGCCAATGCAACCTCCATACCCAATGTATGAGCATGCCCATGCGAATACAGCGGGAGCACAGACACTCGATAGAACTGTACCACTTTCAAGAAATTGGTTGAGAGATCATCACATGGGGGTTGTGAAATTTGATGATACATCCAGTGCAGAGAATCCATTACCTAACCATGGGAAAGGGAATAATCGATAATCCAGAGTTCGGGAAAGAAATTAAGATGAATGTTGCAGAAGTGAATACCCCGTTGAAAGAAGTATGGGAGAAAATGGTGGAAAGAGGTTTGATGGCACAGAATTCGGGGGTCAGGCCTCGAGAAGCGAAGAATTATTGTGAGTTCCACGAGCAAGAGGATCATAATATCAGAAATGCAGCCAATTCAGGGCTTTAGTACAAGGATTGATGGAAAATAGGAGCTGGAATTCTTCGAATATGTCGGGAACCTGGAAAAGCAGATGTGTGTGCCTCCGAAGAGGGTCAACGAAGGATGTTTACAAAGTCAACCACCAGTGGTTATCATATCACGTCCGAGAATGAATGAAGCCGGAGGCACGAGTCGCGCCAAGGTCGTGATCCAAAAGCCCGTTGCTTTCCTTATAAAGATAGCAAAAGGGTACCGTGGAGTTATAGCTGCAATGTGACATTCCGGGAAGGAGACCCCGATTAATGCATCAAAAGAAGTTCAAGACAAGGTTTTTATACGTGCAGTGGAAGGCGTTATACCCCAATACAAAAGTCGAGCAGGTTAAAGAAAAATCATTACAATTGAGCAAAAGAAAGAGAAGCCGGCAAGGCATGAATCAACTGTTAATGAATCAGTTACTGAAAAAGAAGCCAAGAAATTCTTAAAATTCCTAAAGCACAGCGAATATAGTGTCGTAGAACAGTTGTACAAATAGCCAGCGCGTATATCGGTACTGGCCTTACTTTTAAGTTCCGAAACTCATTGCAGGCGTATTGATGAATGTGCTGAATGAACTTATGTTGCTAACGATATCTCTGTAAACAAACTAGACCGCTTAGTCAATAATATAAGTGCTGACAACTTCATATTCTTCAATGACGATGAGGTACCAGGGGGCCGAGGATCACTAAAGCTTTGCACATCACGACTCGCTGTAAAGGGTACACGTTACCGGGGGTATTGATTGACAATGGGTCTGCACTGAATGTCCTACCCCTATCTACGCTGAGTAGGTTGCCAGTGGATAGTTCCCATATGAAGATATGCCAAAGTGTAGTGAGAGCATTTGATGGCACGGAAAGGAGGGTAATGGGGAGAATTGAAGTACCCCTCTTAATCGGGCCGAGCACATACGAGGTAGATCTCTTGGTCATGGACATTAAGCCTTCGTATAATTGCTATTGGGGAGGCCATGGATACACTCAGCGGGGACAGTCTTTCATCGCTGCAATCAAAAGTTGAAATTAGTGACCGAAGGTCGGTTAGTAACAATCATGCTGAGGAGGAATCATCAGGCAATAACCAGTGATGCCCATATCTGGAGGCAAATGATGAAGCGATTGAGTGCTCCTTTTCGATCTTTGGAGTTTGTGAACGCGATGTTCTCATCGAAGGAATAAAATTCCAATGCCCAGGTTATCTGAGACTATAAGAATGGACTAGGTTAACTGTTGAAAGGGGCTCTACCGGAAGGACTCGGGAAATACCTCAGGAAGGATAATGTACCAATGATGAAGGACGAACAAGACATTTTGGGTTAGGGTTTAGCCGGACATAAAACAAAGAAAGAAAGAACTTGAGAAGAAGCAAGAAAGAAGGAGAGCGCGATTGGAGCGGGGGAGAAATCGAATGGGAACCAATGATCTTCCCCATATATCGAAGACTTTTGTGTCTGGAGGGTCATACACCCCGAGCAGAAGATGTCGGGAAAGGAAATCTTGGAAGGAATGATGGAGAGTTTGGACATCAACGCCATATATGAAGAAGGGACGGGGGTAGAGATTTTGTCAAGCATTCGCCCCTATAAGCCGGGAAGTGTTCTGAATAATTGGAACTGCGGAAGAGATTCCTGTAGTCTTTAGATAACTCAGAGTAATGTCTAAAACACACTTATAGCTCTAGGCCTAGGAGTAACAAGTGTCATTTTGTGAAATAGGCTTATGTTCGAAACCGTTATTTCAATTAAATGCATCCTTTTTGACTTATTCCGTGCAAATATTCTTTTATTCTTTCATTCAAGATCATACCAAACATATCATTGTTCTTAGATTCTCTTATTCTTGCTCTTCCTCACACCTACAACAGTCTCCAGATATCAATGATGCGAGTGACGTTGCTACTAATTCAGAATCTCTTTTGAGCGAGATATGTGTCTAGAGGGATCCCAAGACTTTGAGGATGACGGAGACTGTAACTTATCCCCTGATTGTTAAGGATGGTAGAACACGAGGAGAAACAGATTCTACCCCAAAAGAGACCGTAGAAGTCGTGAACTTGGGAGATGAACTAGAAAAGAGAGAAGTAAAGATCGAAACTTGCATCACTACAGAGACAAAGCGGGACCTTATTGAGTTACTCCAAGAGTTCAAGGATGTTTTTGCATGGTTATACCAGATATGCCTGGGCTAAGTACTGACATTGTGGTACACAGGCTCCCATCAAAGAAGAATGCAAGCCAGTTCAGCAAAGCTTCGAAGGATGCGGCCCGATGTTCTGTTGAAGATAAAAGAAGAAGTCAAGAGGCAATTTGATGCTGGTTTCTTACAAGTAGTTAAGTACTCCAGAATGGTAGCCAACATCATCCCCGTTCCTAAAAGATGGAAAGGTACGGATGTGTGTAGACTACAGAGACTTAAACAAGGCAGCCCGAAAGATAATTTCCCGTTGCCTCATATCGACACCTTAGTGGACAACTCGGCAGGTTACTCACTCTTTTCCTTCATGGATGGTTTCTCGGGGTACAATTAGATCAAGATACATTCTGAAGACATGAATAAAACCACATTTGTGACCAAGTGGGGAACCTTTTGCTATAAAGTAATGCCGTTCGGATTGAAAAATGTGGGAGCAACATATCAGAGAGCCATGGTAACCCTATTTCATGATATGATGCATAAAGAAATTGAAGTCTATGTCGACGACATGATCGCCAAATCTCGGACTGAAAAAGAGCATGTGCAAGTCTTGAGGAAATTATTTTTAAGGTTGAGAAAATTCCAGTTGAAACTCAACCCCGCAAAATGTACCTTCAGAGCCAGGTCTGGAAAACTGCTAGGATTCGTGGTCAGTGGAAAAGGAATTGAGATTGACCCAGATAAAGTCAAAGCCATACAAGAGTTACCTCTACCATGTACTCAGAAGGAAGTTCGAGGATTCCTAGAAAGACTAAATTACATCGCTCGGTTTATTTCACAACTAACCGAAAAATGTGACCCATATTCCGTCTCCTTAAGAAACACAACCCTGGTGGTTGGGACGAAGAATGCCAGAAGACTTTCGACAAAGTTAAGCATATTTGTCTAATGCCCCAGTGTTGACACCACCTAATCCAGATAAGCCACTGATACTGTATTTGACGATATTTGAAAATTTTATGGGATGCGTGCTTGGCCAGCACAATGAATCGGGAAGGAAAGAAAAAGCGATATATTACCTCAGTAAAAAATTTACTGAGTGTGAGACGAGATACCTGTTCATTAAAAAGTTGTGCTGTGCTTTGATCTGGACAACCCGAGACTAAGACAATACATGTTGTACCGTACAACTTGGCTGATCTCTAAATGGATCCTCTTAAATACTTGATGGAGTCGACTACCTTGAACGGGAGAATGGCCCGATGGCAAATTTACTTTCTGAATTCGATATAGTCTATGTGAACCAGAAGACCGTAAAAGGGAGTGCGATAGCAGATTTCCTAGCCAGAGAGCCCTAGAGGACTACGAGCCTCTAACTTGATTTCCAATGAAGATCTAATGTGCGTAGCAACCACTAAAGTAGACCTTCAAGAAGGTCACCATGGAAACTAACTTTGACGGAGCATCAAATGCTGTGGGTACAGAATCGGGGCAGTTTGGTGTCCCGAATGAGATCATATCCATTCACTAGTAATTGGATTTTGACTGCACGAACATATGGAGAATATGAACGTGCATCATGGGAATACGTGCGGCCATGAACGTAAAATCAAAGTGTTAGAGGTATATGAAGATTCTGCCCTAGTGATTTATCAACTCAAAGGTGAATGGGAGACAAGAGACCCAAATTGATCAATTACCGGAGGTTGATCCTTGAGTTAATTAAAGAGTTTGATGATATTATCTTTACTACCTCCCATGAGAAAAATAGATGGCTGACGCCTAGCAACTTTAGCTCTATGATTAAGGTGAACCAACCAGAGGATGTGAAACCAATCCAAATGAGCATTTACGAGGCCCCGGCTCATTGTTACAACCTCGAAAAGAAGAGGAAAATGATGATCACCCTTGGTACCACGATATCTTACGATATGTGAAGAATCGTGAGTACCCCGACCAAGCTACTGAGAACGACAAGAGAATGTTGAGAAGACTGGCCAGTGACTATGTCTTAGATGGGGAGATCCTATACAAAAGAAGGAAGGATCAAGTACTATTAAGATGTGTAGACGCCATTGAGGCTAAGAAAATCTTGGAAGAAGTCCATGAGGGCGTCTGTGGGACACATGCTAATGGTTTTACAATGGCCAGGCAAATTTGAGGTTCGGTTATTATTAGTCACCATGGAAAGAGACTGTATTAACTACGCCAAAAGATGTCATAAGTGCCAAATCTATGGAGAAGATTAATGTACCTCTCTCACCTCTGCATGTCACGACTTCGCCATGGCCTTTCTCATGTGGGGCATGGATGTGATTGGGCCAATTTCACCAAAAGCTTCAAATGGCATTGTTTCATCTTTGTGGTCATCGATTATTTCTCCAAATGGGTGGAGGCCGCTTCATATGCCAATGTCACTAAATCAGCAGTTAGAAGTTCCTGAAAAAGGAAATCATCTGTCGATATGGAATGCCGGAAAGGATTATATCTGACAACGCATTGAATTTGAACAACAGCACGATAACGGATGTCTGCAGTCAGTTCAAGATCAGACACCACAACTCGTCACCGTTCACCCGAAGATGAACGGTGCAGTCGAAGCAGCCAATAAGAACATTAAGAAGATTGTAGGAAAGATGACAGAAACTTATAAGATTGGCATGAGAAGCTACCATTCGCCCTCTATGCTTCTCGAACGTCTATCAGAACTTCTACTGGGGGCAACGCCTTTCTCATTAGTCTATGGAATGGAGGCAGTTTTACCGATCGAGGTCGAGATTCCTTCCCTCAGAGTTTTGTCAGAAGTAAAGTAGATGAAGCAGAATGGATCTAGTCCCGATACAATCAGTTGAATTTGATTGAAGAAAAGAGGCTACGGGCTATTCGCCATGGTCAGATGTACCAAAAGCGAATGATGCGAGCTTACAACAAAAAGGTTCGTCCCAGAGAGTTCCACGAGGAAGACCTAATACTAAAAAGATCCTGCCCATACAAAAAGACTTCAGAGGAAAATGGATGCCAAATTGGGAAGGGCCTTATATGGTGAAGAAAGCATTTTCTGGCAGAGCATTGATATTGGCTGAAATGGATGGCAAGACCTTATCCAATCCCGTGAATTCAGATTCGGTTAAGAAATAGTTCGCCTAAAAAAAAAGGAGAGGCCAGGGTGAAAACTCGCAAAGAGCACCTTGAGACCAAAGGGATTTTGAATTGAAACCCGTAAAGGGCGATTCAAATTTTGATCAAAGGTGGGGCATGCGATGGTCTTATGGTACCTAAATTAACAAGAGGAGAGATGTTACATCTTGGGACATCTGCAAGAGTACTCTAGATCCCCTAAACACATATTGGGCAAAAAGGAGTCTTCAAGAAGTCAGTACAGAGAAACTCACCTGCGATATCTGCGGACCTATTCCCTTTATTCATTTTGTATTCCAGCAATGTTTGTTGACTGCGATTAATCTATTCCCTTCAAATGTTGTTTCTGATAAATTTCAGTTTTGTCATTGTTATGATCTTTTTCAAGCATTTTGCATTGAAATGATGATTAATGGCTAAAGCCATTTTTGCAAAAGAGTTCTGCATATTACTCTGAAAGTTTCTAAATAGTACAAGAACCTGAAACAGGACTATTTTTTTTTAGAACTAACCAAACTCAAAGATTGGAAGCATCTGAGAAGAAAGAGTTTAGATTGGGACTACCTCTTCGGTTTTCTGTTCAAAATTTGAGCTGAACAAGAAGACAGGGTACCATTTCAGTGAAGGAACCTTGATGAAAAAAAGAGCAATGGCAACCTAAACAGGGATTCATGCTCACAACATGCTGCATTCATACATTCATAGATCATTCAAAATGCATCTAATTAGGAGCATTTGATTCACTTTAATCATAGCATCCTAATTTTTTGGCATAAGCATAAATACATGGAACTGATTCTATAGGTATGTTCTAGAATCAGTGAAAACACCAAGCCCTAAACCCCTAAGCAGTAGGGTAACAGGTTAAATTTACAGACCTTAACCCCCTAAGCAGTAGGGTAATAGGCTGAAAATTACGGATCTTGTCTCCCTGAAGTTGCAGTGGAACAGATCGAATCCAGCAAGTCTCATCTCCCTGAAGTCGCAGTGGAGTAGACTGAAGATTTACAGATCTTACCCCTAAGCAGTAGGGAAACAGATCGAAAGTGATAGGCTTTAACCCCCTAAGCAATAGGGTAGCAAGCCAAATTTTCAACCTTAAACCCCTAAGTAGTAGGGAAACAGGTCGAGCTTTAACCCCTAAGCAGTAGGGTAACAAGTTGAATTTTGAAGATCTTAACCCCCTAAGCAGTAGGGAAACAGATCAAAGAGGATGGACCTTAACCCCTAAACAGTAGGGTAACAGGTTGAAATTACAAATCTCTTTTCTTTGAAATGTCACTGGAGAACACAGCAGATCTCCTTGAAATTTCAACGGGATAGATTGAAGTTACAAGTCTTATCTCCCTAAAGTTGTAGCGGAGCAGACTAAAGATAGCAAATATTATTTCCCTGAAGTTACAGTGAACAGATTGAAGCTAAAGTACAGATCTTATCTTTTTGAAGTTTCAGTAGAGTTATTTGAAGTCACATATCTTATCTCCATAAGAGTTGCAGTAGAGCAGTGAAGCGGAGCGAAGCAACAAGATTGGAATGAAGCTACCTGAAGAAAAGGAGCGTTAAACAAGTCCAACCACGGTGAGACCAGGCAAAATTGGTCTTTCTTAAGTCTTTGCTCTGTTCTCGTTACACGACAACAAGCAAAGAGGGGCAGCTGTACAAGCCCAATTTTGGGCCAAAATCCCCAAACCCAAACTAAACAAATAACCTAGCCCAACCCAAAACAATTACAGCCCAAAAAAACCTTAACACAAAAAATAATAAACCCTAGACCCCAAACTACTGCTGCCTCTGCCATCGGTCCCATCCCACCGCCCCAGTCACATCTCCTGCAAGCACCGCCACTGTGCCACGCCCACTTGTACCTGCAGCATTAAAAGGGAAAGAGCAATGCGCAGAGAGAAGATCTGAAAAAATAGGCTATAAAAGTCACAATGGGGATCAGGTGTAAGGGTTGGATTTTTAGGCTCTTAATTTTCATTCTATTCGAAATATATCAAAGAGATTAACAATCAAAAGGCTTTGTAACAAAACACGAACTTGCACAGAATTCGAAGACCGATTAAAGGTCTATCTACTTTTTTATTTATTATTTTGCCCTTTCTTTTACTCTTTCTTTGAATATTATTAGCACATATTATTTATGTTTATTAAACAATATGCATCATTAATAAATATATAAAACAAGAAAAAAAATTAAAATTTATACCTGAGGCGGAGCGACGGGGCCACGCGGCACTCGCCTGCACTCGCGGCTTCTGGGCCGACAGACTGGAGAGGGAGAGGGATTTGGGTTTTTTAAGGTGAGAGAGGAGAAATAAAAAATAAAAAAATAAATGTCTTATATAGGCCGGCAAACGCACCGTTTTGCCTGGCCATTTAAAACCCAGAACGGCGCCGTTTAGGCGCGACCCGAAGACCCGACCCATCTTACCCTGGGATCCGCGTGTTTTTGCTCTTAAGGGCTAATTGCATGCCCGGTCCTTCCGCTTTTTATATGTTTTGCAATCAGGTTTTAATTTCTTTTAAATTGGCCCTGGAATTTATAGCGTTTGTGATTCGGTCCTCCCTTCTGCGACGTCGTTTTAAGGACTCGGGAAAATTTCCTTTGACCTCCGCAGTCGCGCACGTTTTCAAATTAGTCCATTTCTCCTTTATTATTTTTAAATCGGCCCCGAAACTTCATTTTGTTTCGATTCAGTCCATTTTTCATATTAATACGATTTTTTATTATTTTTTCCTTTCTTTTATTTTAATATTATTTATCATTTTAGTTATTATTCTTATTGTTATTATTAGCATGTTTATAATATTATTTAGTAATCTTTTTATTTTCCATTTAACACTTATATATATAGTTTATGTATATGTTTATAGTTTTTATATATTATTATTATTCCCAATGTATATTTCATGTACACGCACTTAAATACTATACACAGATATGTTATATCTGTTTTGCTCCATTATTTGATAATAATATTAGTGTATGTATTATTACATGTGTATATATCTTAACCTATACATATACGTCTACATTTATATATTATTTTTGGTATTATTGTTTTGTTAATGCATTTGTATATATGCATCCTTTTAATATATATATATAATACTCCATATTATGCACACGTATATTAATATTATGTCATGCATATCATACATATTATGTACATATATATTGTAATATCATATTGTTTGTACATTCTATTATGTATATTTTTATAACTATTATGTACTCATTTCATATATATCTCGTATATTTTTTATATCATATATATTTTTTGTCTCTATTATTATATATATTTAATACCATATGTATTATTATCGTTTTATACTATTGCTATTATTATTGTTTTCGTCATCATTGTCATTTTTCTTTTGTCATGTTTTATGCATCTTTATTTATTTATTCATGTATTCGATGGTTTATTCTCTTCATGCATTTGTTTATATTTACACATTACTAGGCCTGCTATTATTTCATTTTTATATAATTGCTCACATTATTATTTTGATATCGTCACACTCATTATTATACATTATTATTAATACCAAAATTTGCTTTTATAAATCACGTTATATTTTGTCACTCAATATATTCAAACAATTCTTTCATAAAAGCAATATCCTGTATTAGGTAATTCGAGATAATCGTGCCATAACTTACTGGGTTTCGAGTTTCTCATTTAACCTAAATAACGGAATATATTCTTTTAAATCACTATACGAGTTTTGAAAAATGCTTATTCTCGAAGATGTGAAGTGTTGTGCCCTAACTTACCGGGTATGACATTTTGTCATCTCAAAATAAGAATTTGTTTTGGAATAAAGCAATATTCGGTGTTTGGGAATTCGAGAAAACGTGCCCTAACTTGCTGGGTTTCGATTTCTCTCGTTTACTCTAAATAATCGAATACCCTTTTAATAAAATACACAGATTTTATAAAAGGCAAGCTTGCTCTCGAAGATTCAAGATGTTGTGTCCTAACTCACTGGATATGACATTTCATATTTTGAGACGAGAAGGTCTTTAATATTTAAGCATTTTCTTTACAAAGAGGATCATATTTCAAAAGTCTTCCAAGTTTCAATCTTCGACACTAAGACACTAATTAATCAACTAGGTACCAATTTGGTCGTATCGAGGTGCTAATCCTTCCTCGTGCGTAACCGACTCCCGAACTGTTTTCTTGATTTGTGTAGACCAAAGTTGTTTATTTAAATAAATCAAGTTATTTATTAAAAACAACCACTGTAACGAGGTGACCCGATCACACCTAGTCAAAAAGGATCGGTGGCGACTCCCGTTTTTTGTGTTCATTTTCAAAATCCAAGTCGATTCCCGTTTTTCAAAAAATGGTTACGACAATATGGATCTAGGATTCTTGTCAGTAACCCTCAAAAGAGATGTTCTCACGGTGATTAAGAAGGTGAAAAGCAACTCATAGATTAGCGCCATTATTTCATATATAAAAGATATACTTTCTAATTTTAAGGTTGTTAAGCTTATGCATGAATCTAGAATGCCAAAGAAAGTGGCACATTTAAGCATCTAATCAACTCCAAACATCCATTTCAACATAACCAAATTCCAACCTAATCAACCATGCCTTTAAGCTATTCAATACCATCATTTACCATTCCAATTCCTCAAGCAAATTTTTCGTTCAAGTGTCACATTTATAGCTTATTACATTACCAAACTTACACACACACACACATATATATATATATGAACATTAGCATTTCATAATTCAAACATTAGTTAAGTTCAAGCCAAACTATCAATCCCAAAGTTAACACATATATTAACACCTATGTCCATGTCACATAGCCAAATTTTAAAACGTTTGAAGAACTACATAATCAAACACGAGATAGTATGATCATCTCGTAGATTTGATCAACACATTCCGCAAGTTAGCAATCTACAAGGAAAAAGAGAAGCAACGGGGTAAGTATAATGAATTGTTAGTAAGTCTATATAAAAATTTACTTAACGTACCTTGATAATTCAACAACTAAGTATTAAAATATATTGGAATAAAGCATGACAATCCTTTGGCATCCTTATACTTTCATATGCATATTAACAAATACATTCAAAGGTTAGTTCATTTACATGACATGAAATTATAACATAATCATATACAATTATAACAATTCATTTTAAACATGTATCAACCAAATCATAAACCATATACGAGCCAATATATTTCCATTCATGTACACGAGACTATAGTGCTCCATAAGCTGACCATATAAATTTGCTCACACAAGATGACATTTTGAAATGGCTCTCACAAGCCTTAAATAATGAAATGGTTTGCACAAGCGTTAGGTAATGAAATGGTTCACACAAGCCTTAAAATCTGGGTTAGGTAATGAAATGGTTCACACAAGCCTTAAAATCTAGGTTACTCACACAAGCTTCAAATCAAGATATACATATCATTTCAATCTCTTTAACATCATGATATACATATCATTCAATCATATAAACATTTCATATCCACTTGATATCTTGTACCTATTTGTAATTGTCATATATTTCATACTTTATGATTTAGTCCATTTGATGCCAAAAGTCATTACAGTCACATCAATTCAAACTAATAAGCAAAATTATACAATACAAACATAATATGAATTAACATAATAAGTTTCATATGAACTTACCTTGCAAAACAACAAATGAACAACTCTCTAAGGACTAATCAACAATTTTACCTTTTCCCCGATTATCTTCGATTTGGTTCAATTCTTAATCTATATAATAATTAAATTCAATTTATCAATTCAAAACATCTTATATCATCCTATTATATGCATGTATCAATTCAATTTCATTTTGCAAATCCCCTAAATTTTGCATTTTATTCAATTTAATCTCTAAAACTAAAATTACAATATCTTTCAAATTTGAGCTTTGATTTTGAAATTGATCTCACTTACACCCTTCTATAACCCTCTATCATCTATAGTTACAAAATTTTAACATCAATTTCAAATTTACACACATTAGTCCCTATGTTCAAAAACTAGCAATTATATTTTACAAACTAGACCTTTTTTTCACTTCTAAGCCTAAAATCTAACAATTTAGTATCAATTTCATCAAACATTCATCAAAGGAAACTTTTGAAAACTTTAACAGTCTTACAAATTGGTACACAAGATAGCTAAATCAAGTTCCAGAGACCTAAAAAATATAAAAATTACAATTAATGGACTTGAAATTCTTACCAATTGAAGAACCAAATATTGAAAGCTTTAAACCCTTATTTTATTTCTTTTCTTCATGAGAAGATAAAGATGACAAGGAAAATTACTTTCATTTCTTTTTAATTTTTCTTATATATATTAATTAGTTTATTAATCATAATTAACTTAATTAACCTATATTTAATTAAACCTAAGCTTAATTATCAATTTTGGTAGGTTAAAACTAATCCTCACCACCAATGGCTTTATAAATATGGTCAAATTGCTTAATTGGTCATTCAGTTAATTAAAAATCTATAGCAGTTAACTTTTACCACTTTTACAATTTAGTCTTTGCACCTTAATTAACTATCTAATTGACAAAATTAAAGGACCAAACTTAATTCATGATATTTTGTGTTGATTCTTTGCTCGACGTCCATATGCCGTTGTGCGGTCAATACCCTTGGTAGTAACGATGATGCGACGTCCTAAAATAAGACATGTTAGGGCGACTAGCAATCAATTACTCAAGGTCTCCACATAGCCTTCACATAGCTTTAGAGGTTCGCCGAGTTGGAGTTCGCTAACTAGTTTGCGAACTAGGCTAGGTTTGCATGTGTTTAGCTTTCTACGGATACAAGGTATAACAACATCTTAACCGGAATAATTAAAAGTGTTATCTGTTGAAGTGACTAATGTCATTCATAAAGTAGAAGACTAAATTATATCAAATAATATAAAGTTGAATGTAAGCAAAATATAAGGATTGAAACTAAATTTTACCATTATTTTTTAATATTTAAAACACCCGTATGTGTGAAAAAAATAATGGAGATTGCAGATATCTCCATATTTAAATTAAGTTAAAAGAAAACGTTAAAAATAAATGACAAGAAATATCAACCAATCGCAATATAAAACTTAATATTTTTGCTTAATAGCATGAATCTAAACCTAAAATAGATAAAATGTAGTGTTTGATTTCTAGTTTCTCAAGGAATATTGGTCACTACTCAGTTATTGATGTTGAACTTTGGGGAGCTCTGGAAGGTCTCCAACTAGCCTAGAACCTTGGGCTAAAATGAATAACTCTCGAGTTGGACAGTACTAAAGTTATTCAGGTGATTCAAGAAAATGTAGTTGATCAACATTACTCAGCTGTGACACGTACTATTAAGAACATGTTGCAACTTCCTTGGATGGTTAAAGTTACTTATACCTTCAGAGAGGGTAACAAGGTAGCTGATGGGTTATCATCAATGGCATTCTCAAATCGATGGGTAGGTACTTTTTCATGCAACCATCTGATGAAGTCCTTCAATCACTACATGATGATTATTCCAGAGTGGCTTGGTCACATATAGTTGAAGTTATGGTTTAATCATTATTTTTGCACAAAGAAAAAAATATCGGGGTAATTATAAGGTACTTTGCACTTTTAATGAGAGATTTATAATTAAAATTTTGAGACAATATTATTAGAATGGACAATTATGAACCTCAAAAGAATTAATCCCCATGAACCATAAAACGGACACGAACGATACCCTTGAGTCCAAAACAAATCATTAGAATGCAAAATTATTTAACAAATTATGAGGGCATATTACATTATCATGTTTAGCTCATTTAGTTCAAAGATAAAATTTATTGTTAGGTAAATGAAATGTCACTAAATTTAAATTATTGTTGTAATAGAGTTTAGTTCCTTTAACATTAATTAGAAAATATTAATATGACTCTAAATTTTTTTCAAAGAAGAGTAAACTTACATTTAACATAGTATTATTATAATCATTATATTTATTATATATTTAATATAGTAAATTTTTTTAAAGAAGAGTAAACTTACATTTAACATAGTATTATTATAATCATTATATTTAATATATAAATTTTCCTCCAAGTGCAAACCTTATTTCATTATTTGAATACACCAAAGTTTTTTTATACTTAATATCAATTTTTTATTAAAAAAATTTAAATAGTTTTTTTATTTGTTTAATACACTATTTATATTAAATATGAAAACTGATAATTTTAGCCATTTTTATTAATGTATTGAGTTTAAATATTATATCACATGCATGCATATGAATACCACGTATTTAGAATGCATGTGTGCATTTATAAATAATATATAATAAATAATAAAATGAATACATATGCAATACATATGAAATTAAAATAATAATTTAAATTGTGAGTGCTTTTTTAAAAATAAGTAAATACAACATATTAAATATTAAATGCATTCCAATTGTTTGTCATGGTATTATCATTTTTCTTAAGTTGGTATCAAGTTGACTTGTGACACCAACTCAATTGACGACATTATCAATAAGATTATGGTGTACTCACAATATGGTTGAAAATAATTATATAATATATTTATTTAGAATTTATATAAAAATCAAATATTATATTGTTTTAGGTTCAAATCCTAACATAAGTATCAATTTTTCTAGATTTCATATAAAAGAATAAAAATACCCTTAAATTAATATTTATTATATTTTTAAAATAATATTTTTTTATAATTTAATAATTAAATTAGGACTCGATTATGAATAATAACAACTCAATTAAAATCTTTATATGTAGTATAATATATTAAAATATCATAAAACTAAAAGAAGAGTTACTAAAATTACTATCTTTGCACTATCAGCTCAAAAAGAATTATCTAAAGGAGTTTTTTTTTGAATAATTTAATTAGAGGTTTTGATCATATATGTTCTTGTTTACACGATACCTAGAATCATTCATAATCCCTCCCTGACCCATAAATAGGAGGATAATATGCTTCAGCACATTTGAACCTATGTCTTCCTACATTGACAATAATACTCGTGCCATTCAAACTAAGACTCAATCATAGGCCTGACCCTAGGGGTCGTCTAGAGGTGTGGCCGCCCAGGGCCCAAGGTTGAAAGGGGTCTAAAATATTATTTTTTAATTTTTAAGGGCCTAAATTTTTCTACTAACTTTTAAGGTACCTAATAATTTTTTTTTAACTTTTAACGAACCTAAAACTTTTTTTTTATTATTTTTCCTAGAACCTTAAAAATGTGAAAAAGGGGTGTGCTCAATCCGTACTTAAACCAAATCCATTAAATAAAAATGAATTAAAATGAAGTTTGATATGATAGAAGAGATATTAATTGAATTCCCTTATTTGACACAAGGGAGTCAAATGCTATTTTGTAGAATAGAAAAGAGGCCGGAGACATGCATGCATAGCAGCCGCAACAACATGCCCGTAATTAGTTTCAACTTTCAACGAATCATCAATGTCATAAGAGACGCGTGCATTAATTTCATTTCCGTCTTTGTGTAACCAATAAATTTGGTTGTTTTTAGATTCCGACTCCAACTTGGCCCATTTCATCCTAAAACACTTCGTTTTAACGTATCACTCTGTCTTTTTGTGAATGAATATACGGTTGGTGATATTTATTAATTTAATTACGAAATTATTAAATTATTATTTTTATAAAGTAAAAAATATTTTTTATTTTTTTATATTGACATAACGTTTTATTTTACTATTTAATTTTAAAAAAATATTTTAGTATTTCATTTAATTTTTTATTTTTCTATCCTTCAACATGACAATGAACATGTATGTCATATTAACAAATAATTAATTTTTTTAAAATTAAAAATATTAAAATATATATTTTAGAATTCTTATATTTTTAATAATTTTAATAATTTTTAAAATTTTTAAATTTTTAAAAAATAATTAATTATTGACATGAAATCCACATCATCAATATTAATAGTATTTTTAACTTTTCTATCCATTTTGAATTGGTTTGACAAATATCGTAAGTTCAAGGGCTAAAAAAACGAAAAAATAAACAAAGAACTAAAATAATTTTTTATAGAGTTAAAAGGTCAAATAAGTCACTATATCTTTTATATTTTTATATAAACTCTCAAAAAAATACAAATTTAAAACTAAAACATTACAGACTTTATCCTATCAACTAAAATCATGTTTAATTTTTATATCAAATTTGCATAAAATTATTATATAATTATTCACTCCCATTTATGATATAATCTAATAATTCATTATTTAATTTCACTTACCATTTTTGTACGATAAATCTGTGTCATTTTTTAATTCTTTAATATTTTATTTATTAAATCTAGATTATATTAATATTATATTCAGCCCACTGCATATCCATGGGATAATGAATCCAAGTTGATGTTGAAAGGCACTAGTGAAGACACGTCATTTTCATTATTTTTTAATGAGAAAAAATGGTTTAAAATTATGATTTCTCTTATCCTTTTTAACGTGAGAATGATAAATTAATTTTTAATATTTTTAATTGAATTTAAATTTATTTTTAATATTTTTAATATTACCATTAATAATATAATATATACTAGTTTTTATCATTTAAAATTATATATAAACACAAGGTTTGTCCAATCCAGAATGCATTCCCATTCTATCATCAAAACTAGCTAAAATTCTCCCAAAAGAATAAATAAATAAAGTATGATCCCTGAAAGGCCTCGTCATCACGGCAAAAATGAAAGGCCGACACTCCCTTGGGCAGTAAGGCTGGTCGTCTCAATGGTCTCTGCCGTCGTCGACAATGCCTGCCGTCCTAATGGCACTGTCAACCGTCGTCTCATTCACTTCCTCGACTACCAGACCCCTCCCATTTCTACCACCTCCGTCTCCTCCACCGACATCTCCATCGACGCCACACGTAACCTCTGGATTCGCCTTTAGTCTCCATCCAACAACCAACTCCTTCCTGTTCTTATTTTCTTCCACGGAGGTGGATTCAGCTTCCTAAGCCCCGCCTCCCTCGCCTTCGACATGGTTTGCCGTAACTTCGCCACCAACCTCCCCGCTATCGTTATCTCTGTCAACTATCGTCTAGCTCCTGAACACCGTTACCCTTCACAATGCCATGACGGGTTCGACGCTCTCAACTTCATTGACGAGAACTGGGCCACAGTCTTACCCAAAAACGCCGACCCAGCCCGCTGCTTCTTCGCCGGCGATAGCGCAGGTGCCAACCTGGCTCACCACGTGGCAGTCCGGGCATGCCGAACCAAGCTTCATACAATGAAGATGATTGGACTGATTTCAATACAACCATTTTTTGGTGGAGAAGAGAGAAGCCAGTCGGAGATGCAGCTAGTAGGGTCCGGCCTATTGGTGTCTGTCCCTTTAACCGATTGGTGTTGGAACGCATATTTGCCTTTGGGGTCGAACCGAGACCATGCAGCGGCGAATTTGAGCGGTCCCAACGCAGATGACATATCAGGGTTAGATTTTCCGGCGACGATGGTGGTGGTGGGGGGATTTGACCCTTTGAAAGATTGGCAAAGAAGGTATTATGAATGGCTATTGAAATCTGGCAAAGAGGCGAGGTTGATCGAGTATCATAACATAATCCATGCGTTTTATACTTTCCCACTTTTGCCCGAGTCTTCCCACTTGGTTGTGCAAATCAAGGAGTTCATTGCCAAGTGTTCATCCAGAGTTTCAAACCTCAAATCTGAAACCTACATGTCTCAACAACTTTCACCGCGCAAGCTCAACTTAATCCATTTACCAATTTTATGTTGGATTTTCTCCTTTATATTTATTTGTGTATTTTCTTCTTGGGTAAATATGCTTTTTGGTACTTAAATTTATATTTATTATTCAAATTGATACCTATGTTTTTTTTTCAATTAATACTCAAATTTAACTTTCTTCACACATTTTAATCCATTTTTGTAACTTCCTTAAAATTAGATGAAGTGGATTAATCAGATTGCTGTCATGGCAAGTATATTGGGTGAAGATGTAGCATGTGTGTCACGTGTTTAAATTTAATTGATTCCATATTATCTAATTTTAACGAAGTTAAAAATTGAACTAAAATGTGTGACAAAAGTTAATTTTGAATTTTTTTTTAATTTTTCAACTAAATGTAATAAAAGTATTATATATTATATGAAGTGTCATTTTTAAGTAAAACGAATCAATTTCCGGTAGTCGGTTAAAATTATAGGTGATATGTTTATTATCAAAATTGGTATTTGAATTTCGACAAAAACTTTTAATTTGGTATTTAAACTTTTAAAATATCTATTTTAATACTTAAACTTTAACAACTCAATGCACTACATGTGAGTAACAGAGTTAAATCTTGATTTGTCAGGACACTAAGGACCAATTGTATGGTGCCACATGTCACTTTTATCAGAATTTTTTATTTCAAATTATCCAAAACTATCTTAATCAGATTATCCAAAATTTACTTAAACTCAAAAAAATTTAAAATATAAATTTAAACCGATTAGAATCATTTTCATGTTAGAACAATATTTGATGCACCGTTGATGTATAAGTCTCATGCACCATCGATGATTAATAACATGACACATTATCATTAAAATATTAAACAAAATATGTAAAGGATTTGTAAATAAATACTAATAATTTTATTTAAACATAACTAAACATTAACCATAACCAGGGGCGAAGCCAAAAAATTTTTTTAGGGAGCGGATAAAACTTTAATTTTTTATAGTTTATATTTTTATAATTTGTAAAGAATTAAATTGAATTTTTATAATTTTAGGGGGATCAAAATGTAATTTTACTTTTATTAATTTAAAATTTTTAAAAAATTTCAAGGACCTAAAATAAAAATTTTCATTTTAGGGGGGGCCGGGGCCCATGCTAGCCCCCTGGCTACCCCTGACCATAACTATTATAAATAAATATTAGTAACTCTTGAATTTAGGATTTTGAGTTAAAAAGTTTAAGGTCTAAGTTCATGAAGTTTAAGTTATAGGGTTTTAGTATTTATTTATTTATATTTAATTATGTTTAAATAAAATTATTAATATTTCATCATGTGATGGTCTAATGGTTAAGGGTATTCACTGCTCTAGGTGTGGCTTGAGTTCGAGTTTGGCTGATTGTGTTGATTGTTTGAGTTTTACCATATTATTGTAATTCACCGAAAAGAACAAAGCCCTCCATTACTTTTTG
The DNA here is from genome assembly GCF_007990345.1 of Gossypium hirsutum. Lineage (NCBI taxonomy): Eukaryota > Viridiplantae > Streptophyta > Magnoliopsida > Malvales > Malvaceae > Gossypium > Gossypium hirsutum. The sequence goes on along the minus strand of NC_053428.1, from coordinate 105,437,179 downwards.
TTTTATTTAACAATGATGTCTTATGTTATCATCCACTGATGATACATAAGTTTATGTACCGATAATGTATCAAATATTCTCATTCTTTTATATATATATATATAAAAGAGTTATCCCTCTCGATAATATTATCCACACTTATTTGGTAAAGTATCAGATTAAATGTTAAACTTTGTGTTCCATGCTAAATGAATATCATCTAAAAGACCCCAAAGTTCTGCTAAATCAATGCTGCAATTGCTGATCGAAAAACCAGAAACCCATCTCCCATGCATATCTCTAATTATCCCCTGCCTGTCTCGAAACCAACTTCCTTCGGTATTTAATTTGCACCATCGATCAGCCAACTTATCCCAATAAAGAAGCTCTTACTTTATTTGCATAGAGTTTAATGCATCTGCACCATGACCATATTCTTTCAAAGATTTGCAAATAATCTCAATTTTACGACTAACTGGTGGAAAAACATTCATGGTTTCTCAAGCACATGATTGCAAAGATGAATGGCCAAAACTACTCCCCAGTCAACTTGGATTTACTATCAATAAGATCCAAATGTCCTTAGCAGCAGGGTAGTTTGTACATCTTCTGGAATATGACCACAAACTGAACAACTCTCACTTTCGGCTAAATTTATTGCAGGCTTATTAACATCACTCAAGATTCTATCTTTCCAAGAATAATTGCACTTTTGGTTGAAAAGGAATCGTCCATATAGCACAAGCAATGGGATTTACAGCCCAATTATTCTTGATTAGCATAGAGTATGCAGATTGAGTCGAAAAGATGCAGATTCACCCCAAATCAATGTGTGTTCCATAGTAGCGCTGAGCAAACTCGGTCTCGCTCTAAATTGATCAATGACCTCATTCGGCAACAGTCCTGCAAGAGGCTAAAAATATCTATATGGCCCATTATGAACATCTTGAACTGAGCTATTCAGAGAATCATGATACGGAGGCTGAATACAATTGATTAATGGAGCTTTGGAGATCCAATTATCGAGCCAAATTGTACCTTGTCTCCTTTACCCACTTTCCATGGAGGCCCTTTAGGAAGAACTTTGACGCCCTGCAAGAATACTCTTCCAAACATGTGAGCTATCTAGGCTTCGAAGCATATCAAAGAAAGAACCTCTTCCTAGATATTTAACTTGTAGAACCCGTACCCAAAATTTATCACCTTCAACAATCATTCCAATCATGCATAGTCCTTCGGTCTAAACCCCAAGCTTTTTTAGGTAAACACAATTTCTCCCAATTGACCAAGTGAATTTTCCTCCTCTCGTCTGAAGAACCACGATTAAAAGCTCTGCAAATCTTGTCAATATGATCACAAACACCCAAGGAAAGCTGACCCATTTACACGGTATACAGGGAATATGAGCCGCATGTCCTGTCCTCCCAGCAAAATTTATTAATTTTCCAATTGGAGAAACCAGCTTGGACCCTCTCAACAGGATGCCAATAAGTTTTCCTTGTAACTCTACTATGAATTCACGGTACTCCCAAGTACTTGCCCAAATCACTTGTCACCGGAATCCTCACCAATCGACTAATACATCGCACACTATCACCAAGTTATTGGAAAAGAAAAGCTTAGACTTTAAGAGACTCACCATTCATCAAGGCTCCTTTGGATTTGTCGTAGTTGGCCATCCAAACTTGAGGAGAAGGCAAGCAAAGAAAACATGGGAAATTGAGGGACCGTCTCTGCAAGCTGTAACAGGTTGAAGATCTCTCGAGGGCCTAAAAGATTCTGTAATTTCACCATTCCATAAAACCTGAAACAAGGTAGATCGAACACAACTCATGATAAGAGTAAGAGTAAGAGTAGATTGGATAAAATCCCAATTCATCCTTCTCAAGGTCGACCTTCCCCTAATCTCCCCTTATTCTTCTTCATAGAGAAATTTGATGCCAATATAGATTTCGATTTGTTCGGTCTTATCTTTGAGATTATCTTATACACCACATTCCAAAGTCTAATTGGCCCAAGTTGGTTCATGCTTTCCTGTTCTTTAACTTGAGGAATAAATGTGAAATGCTTTTTCAATCATAAAACTCACATCATCTCCAACACACTCCCAGTTCTATTGGAAGAAACAAGCTTGAAACCCATCTGGGCCCGGTGCTTGAAAAGCACCCATACTAAAACTACATCTTTAATCTCATCATTGTGTAAACATTCAAACTCTTGCATAGTCAACACCGGAAAGGAAACATTAATATTTGGTATACAAGCTGCGAACAAAATTAACAGCTACCATCTTAATCTCCTCCTCATCATGAACCCATACCCTATTCTCATTCTTGAGAGCCCGTATTTTACCTCTACTACATTTGACAAGTGCTAAAGTGTAGAAATAGGATGTGTTTCAATCACCGTGCTTTTGTAACTCTCAAGTTCTTTCTGCAATTTCAATTCCAAGCTGGAAAGGAAAATGTTGAAAATTTAATTAAAAATATGTTGATGAATAAATCTAATATATAACTTAATATATGATTTTTTGTATTTTCTTTGATGGTTCATGTTTAAGGTTGTGGCTCATTCTCAATAATATGTCTCCAATATTCAAATATGTGTTCTTTCATTTTAGAGTGTAATGTACATTACTAGTGTATCCAACACTTAATTATATATATTCAAAATTTAAAAACTCGTGACTATAATATATATTAACGTAAATCAAAATACATTTAGATAAAACTCAAAGTTATCAAAATCTTAATCTTGCTATTAAGATAATTCCCCGTTGACTTATTGGCAAGTTGATCATTTTTATACCTATTTCTAACGTTTATTTTTTTGTACTCATCAATTTTAATTAGATGATATTATAGTCAAATAAATTAATAAAAATGGACTATAATTTTAAATATTTTTTGTGGTTAAAATTTTAAAATTTTATTTTATATATAAACAAATATATTATATGCAATAAAAGTTATATAAGAATATAAGTCAAATTTTTTCATTAATCATTCTACTTGAATTTAAGCTTTATATTTTAATTTAATCATAAATCATTATATATCAATTAAAATAATATGACTCCTTTGTGAGTATTATGTAAAAAAAAAAACTAAATTTGCTGCATAGCATTTAAAATATAATAGAATTTAATGGTTGCATTTTGAATCAAATTTGAAATTTCGAAATTACAACAATTAGAGTACAAATACTAAAAAACCCCAGCAAGAGATAATTTATTAATTTTGGAATAGGCAAAATGGAGTTGGACCTTCTCAACAAGATGACAATAGTGGCTACACTTGTAACACCCCTAACCCCAAATCGTCGTCGGAACAGGGTTACGGAGCATTACCGGACCTATCGGACAAATTACAATTTAATTCAAAATAAATGACATACACATATTGATTTAATTTTAAAACCCCTATAATGGACCCTCGAGGTCCAAATCACACGTTAGAATCGAATCGGGACTTGTTCGGGTACTCCAAATTTTTTTTTTGTGCGAACTTAATATAACTTATTTATAAATATCTAACGTTCCCTACAAATTCAAATCGAGACCAATCTAAACAAATCAATTCATGAATTTATGCATCTCTAATTATAACAAACTAATAATATAAAGTTCTAACATTTTTATCACTACAAGAAAATAGACTTTTAGGGGCGTTTGAACAAAAAAGGCCGCAAATATTATACACTGCAAAAAAAGAAGAAATAACGGCGTTTTTATCTAAAACGCCACTAAAAACAGATCAATAACGACGTTTTTGTCTAAAATGCCACTAAAAATAGATCAATAGCGGCGTTTTTGTCTAAAACGCCACTAAAAACAGATCAATAGCGGCGTTTTTAACTAAACGCCACTAAAAACTGGGGAAATAGCGGCGGTCTTTTCCCAAACGCCACTAAAACTAATCAATAGCAGCGTTTTTATCTAAAACGCCTTGAAAAACTGGAGAAATAGCGGCGTTTTTGTCCAAACGCCACTAAAAACTGATCAATAGCGGCGTTTTTATCCAAAACGCCACTAAAAACTGGAGAAATAGCGGCGTTTTTGTCCAAGCGCCACTAAAACTGATCAATAGCGGCGTTTTTAAGCCCAAACGCCGCAAAAAATTTTATCTATAGTAGCGTTTTTTGATCAAACGCCGCAAAAAATTGAGCTACCATTTTTGAGTAGCGTAATCGACAGTCGTTTCGATTTGATCTGATTTAATTTTCATATTATTTTCTTATTTTTTTGAATTCGATTTAATATAAACTAATTCACTTAGCTATGAGAAAGTTTCATTTTAATTACTTAATTATGAAAAGTCACAAGTTGATAACTAAATTGTAAAAACATAAACCCTAAATAGTAACCTATAAACTCTAAAACCCTAAACCCTAAATAGTAATCCATAAACTCTAAAACCTTAAACCCCTAAAAAATTCATATGGATGTTTATGCGTGTATATGCATAGATAATGTAAAAGCTTATATATGTTTATATTAATAAATTGTGGAAACAGTTGATTAAATTTATTTTGGGGTTTAGTGTTTAATATTTAAGGTTAAAGCCTATGATTAGGTTGAAATGGTAGTATATATTTTAAGTTTAGGGTTTAGGGTTCAATGGTAGTACATTAAGTTTATGGTTTGAGGTTTGTTATTTTGGGTTTGGGGTATAGTGTTTTAAATTAGTTTGTTATTTAGGGTTTGGTATTTTAAAGTATTTAGGATTTAGGGTATTAGTGTTTAAGGTTTTAAGGGTTAGGGTATTAGGGTTTAAGGGTTAGTTGATTAAATGATGTTCTGGTTGAATCTAGGTTTTAATTTGGAGTGCTCGGAGTGTGGTTTAATTAAATACTTGATCTCATGTTTATACATATATTTATGATGTATATATATGTTTATATTCCCAGATAATTACGCAAGATTTAGTATTTACGAAATTTGATGAGGTGGTTCTTAAAATTATTGAATACGAAATGTTAACATGAAATTCTCAAATTTATAGCCTCATGATTAAATATTGAATTTAAATTTATTATAATTTCAAAATCTAAAAAATAATATCTATTTAATAACTTTCTTTGCATGTAATCGACTCTCGAAATTAAACTTGTCTTACTTTAATTTTAAGATGCAGATAATAACGATCTTTTAAAAGAAATTTTTAATAAGTATTGCTCACACCTAGTTAAAAATATCAATGACAACTCTTGTATTTTTAATAAAAACCTAATGTTTTAAAAATTTTCATTTTCTTTCCAATGTTGTTCATTTTTATCAAAAATGATTTTGAAAATATATTTTTTTATCTCAATTCATTTCATGTTTTAAATAATTATTAGAAATTATTTTAAATTGATTTTACCTTAAATTTAAATATTAAATATTTAAATAATAATATTCAATATAATTAATTTTTTTTCAAATTAGATATATTGTTTGAAAGTTTAAATAAAACTACGTCGTTTCTTATGCAATTTACTGACGTCATTATGTTTAGCAAAATGACGCTGTTTTTGTTTCATCCATTTCACCCCAATACAATCCCGAAACCCTTATTTTCCCCTAAATCAAAATTTCCCCTAAACCCCAAATTGTCCCCAAATCAAACCCATTTGCCGTCTCCCTTTCTCTTTTGGTTCGACAGGTTATTATTATTTCGTTTTTGTTTTAATCTATTGTCACTGGGTTAAATATGGTTTTTGTTCCAGCCCAAATTTTCTCTTTCATTTCGATTTCTAATCAATCCCGAAGCTCCTTGTTTCATTTCGATTTCATTGCAACAAGCAAGCAGTTTATTTTTTATTTCATTTCGATTTCGATTTCACTTCTGTTTTATTTTTGCAGCAAGCAGAAAGATTAAGGGATTTCATTTCGAAATCAAACCCGACTGAAGGCTAGCTTTTGCGAGTCCAACAAATCAAGGTACTCTCATTTAGTTGTTCTTTTGAACCCTAGACTTTAGCATGCTGACATTGGAAATGTTAGATTGTTGTGCTTCTCTCTCTTTTCGGGGTTTTGGAGATGTTTGGGTTTTTTAAATTTCGAAATTTGATTTAGGGTTTTGATAGAAAGAACATATGTGTATGGAAAAATCTTAAAGAATTTAAAGATTTTTACTGATCAAGTATATTTCAAAGATTGTCTTCAACTTTAGTCTATTTTCAATCTTTGTACTTCCTTTAGACTCTTAGTAGTAGTAGAAAAGTATTAGCAATTGATTACATTGAAGTATTAGCAATTGATGCTGTGTCATTCAGATGCTGTGTCATGTTTGAGTTTAAATGAATGTGCTATTACAGCATTAGCAATTGATACAGCTGGTTCAGTTTTATTTTCTGTTACAGAATTCTAGGTAAAGCCACACAGATGTAGGAATTTTCTGAACTATGTAACTAAAATTTTAGTGTTCATCTCAGTTTTATAACTAGGAGTAAGTTTATCGAGTTGCATCTGAACGAAAATTTGGAAGGCAAATTCAATGAATCTATAAATTGTCAATGAATTAGATAATAACACATCTTTTAATTGTACTTCCTTTAGACTCTTAGTAGCAGTAGAAAAGTATTAGCAATTGATTACATTGAAGTATTAGCAATTGATGCTATGTCATTCAGATGCTGTGTCATGTTTGAGTTTAAATGAATGTGTTGTTACAGCATTAGCAATTGATGCAGCTTGTTTGGTTTTATATTCTATTACAGAATTCTAGGTAAAGCCACACAGATGTAGGAAGTTTCTGAACTATGTAACTAAAATTTTAGTGTTCATCTCAGTTTTATAACTAGTAGTAAATTTATCTAGTTGCATCTGAACGAAAATTTGGAAGGCAAATTCAATGAATCTATAAATTGTCAATGAATTAGATAATAACACATCTTTTAATTGTACTTCCTTTAGACTCTTAGTAGCAGTAGAAAAGTATTAGCAATTGATTACATTGAAGTATTAGCAATTGATGCTATGTCATTCAGATGCTGTGTCATGTTTGAGTTTAAATGAATGTGTTGTTACAGCATTAGCAATTGATGCAGCTTGTTTGGTTTTATATTCTATTACAGAATTCTAGGTAAAGCCACACAGATGTAGGAAGTTTCTGAACTATGTAACTAAAATTTTAGTGTTCATCTCAGTTTTATAACTAGTAGTAAATTTATCTAGTTGCATCTGAACGAAAATTTGGAAGGCAAATTCAATGAATCTATAAATTGTCAATGAATTAGATAATAACACATTTTTAAAATAAAATAATTTTTTTTAAAAACTTAAAAAGTTTTAAGTACATTTATTTTAAAAAAAATTAGATGATAGGTATGATTGATTGTTATGGTAGCAAAATTGGATATTTTAAGTATCATGGTTGATTAGATAATAAAATTACTAGTGTCATTATTTTTGTGAAATGTGAGGTTTGTTAGAACTTAGGTGTGATTGTTATTTGGTATAAGTCTAATTCAAAAATGGCGCCCATGATGGAAAAGTTGTGATTAGAGAGAGAAGAATGTGAGATGAACCGAACTCGCATTCATTTGTGTATGGTTTGGACATAATTATTTGATTTGAATTCAACATAAGTTACCCTTATGACTTGATTGGATTTTGATGCATGATTGAGACACAACTCAACCCAATTTGGACCTTCACGTGCTTTTCATCAAGGATCTAAATTACATTTATATTGTTGTCTGGAAAGGTCCTTAGATTGCGTGGAGCTAAGTTGGATAATATATTAATACAAATTATTTTATTTTTTTTCATTAATTTGTCCAGATTTTTTCAATATATGGAGGTGCAATTACTTTTGTATATAAAAAGGGATGCTTTATTTTGCAAGAAAAAATATTACCAATTGTTCTTCCTTTTCTTAAGTTTATTAAAGTTGAAACTTTATTATGGAGTATTGAACAGTGGAGAAGTTTAGATTTTATGATTGAACTTTCAAATATCCTAATCCAAATCCAAACCCTGGACAAGTTGATGGAGAATTGGAGAGTGCTGTTAGTTGGGCTTAGAATAACATAGGGAGGAGTGTTTCGGCCCAACTTTCTTGGAAGCTTATGCCTTTTGTAAGTTTACCAGTTTATGACCCTATCATCCCAAATGTCTTGATGCCATCTGGTTATACTAGTAAAATTATTATGAAAAATGTTAATCATCGTGTTAAGTTATTGAAATTAACTCTTAATCAAATAAAATCAAAGACACATATATATTTGATCTGGAACTCATATATATATTTGTTAATGTTGACAGTTGGTCAAGAATTTTAGATTTACGTTTGCTGCATCGCCTTCGGTAGTCTTTCGCATCGTCATCGGCAGCCTTCTGCTACATTTCCGTCGGCATCCCTCTTCTACATCTCCGTCGGCATCCCTCTGCTGCTTCTCCAGTTTTCTGTCATCCAATTTGCTTAGCTTCAATCCACATTGACTTAGGTAAGGCTTTGGGTCCTCCATTGTGGTAATTGCGATGACCATGACTTTCTTCTTTCTTCTTAGATAGTGCAGCAGCATGCCTGCACTTCCTCCAATGCTTGCCTCTTCTACCAATGCATGTTTCAATACTTGAACACCATACAAAAATGCAATTAAAATCATAAATGTGAGACTTCTGAAGTTGGTGTTTATATAGTATAATTATATTATACTTTATATGTTAAAAAAATTATACTTTATCTTATCAAGCACATGTTTCTTCTATTTTTTTACAAAATGGTGATTGATTGGTTAACCATTATGGTTGTATCAAAAAATTTTATGTTATAATTATATTATACTTTATCAGTTGAAAAATTATATACAATTTTTTATAATTATTTATATAACTCTTAATAAATGTTCATCTTAGTTTATAAATTTTCAAGTTTATTATTGTACATTTTGAACTTGTGCATTTTTTTATTTTTTATTTTTGCAATCAATTAGTTGCACAATTTCAATGTAATTTTGCTATTTAAATATTAACATGATTTTTCAATATATTGACTAAAAAATATTAATTTATTATATGATTAAATACTATCTTCTTGACTAAAAGTATATATTTAATACTAATTAATTTTTGGTATTAATAATGTTTGATTTTAATATTTAATATTTTTTAATATTTTTAAAACGTATAAATATATTTTTATCAATATAATAATATTGATCATTATTTAAATTTATTTTAATATTTTATTTTAATATAAAAATCAAATTACTATTCTTTTTTTCCAAAAAAATGATTTAAAAGCTTTTTAAAATGAAAAGTTACTTTTTGTTACTTTTTGTTACTCATCAAATTATATCTCATGCCTTGTATATATTTCTAATAATAAGCAGAATACATCATATTGATTAATTTTTTATATTAATAATGTTTGATTTTAATATTTATATTTTTAAATGTTTTTAAGACTTATAAATATTTTTTATCAATATAATAATATTGACCATTATTTAAATTTATTTTAATATAAAAATTAAATTACTATTCTTTTTTTCCAAAAAAAAACTTGTAATAAGGTTGGGTTTCATCCATTTCCTCACTTGCAAGTTCAATGTAATTAGTTAAACAAAGTTTCAATTTAAGTTCGTCATTACTGATTGAATAGTTTATACTTTAGTTGCAATATTATCCAAATCCCATCTTAAGATAAGTTTTTAAATATTATTTAATACATAACTTATATAATACATAACTTACATATACAAACTTACATAATTTAAAGATCAAATTTTATAACTTACATAATTTACATAACTTACATAATACATGAGTTACATAATTTAAAGATCAAATTTCAAAACTTACATAATACATAACTTACAGAATTTAAAGATCAAATTTCATAACTTACATAATACATAACTTACAGAATTTAAAGATCAAATTTCATAACTTACATAATAAATATCTTACATAATACATGACTTACTTAACTTTATTATACTTATAAATAAACAACTTACACGTGTAATTTATTGTAAACTTTAGATTTCAAGAACTACGAAATGGATAGGAGTTGGATGAATTTGTCAAGGGTAAGCAATCCCTATCGAAATGGAGTACAAACTTTTTTAAATTTTGCATTTCAAAATGCAAGCCAAAAGAATATGATTCTTTGCCCATGTAAGAAGTGTAGCAATATCATTGGCATTTTCGTGAAGTTGTCTACGAACATCTAATTGTTAATGGCTTTATTCGGGGGTACAAAAATAGATTTTTCATGGTGAGTGTACATCTAGTGGAACTTCTTCAACGATTAATGTGACTTATTCTGATACTGCTTTCCACCAGTATGTTAGACAAGATGACATGGAAGGTATGTTGCGGGATGCATTTAATATGCACAGTCATGGTGAGCAATCGTTTCCACCAAAACTTTATTACATCCGATGATCGTAATATTGGTGGAAATATTTTTTGCGAAATGGGAACAAGTGCACCTGATGAGGAGCTAAATGAAGAAGCGGTGAAGTTCTATAATTTACTTAATGAAATGAACGAAGAACTTTACGAGGAATCAAAATATTCGAAATTGTCCTTCTGTATTCGTCTATTTCACTTAAAATGTTTGGGAGGGTGGACCGGAAACTCTTTTACAATCCTGCTAGAGTTTCTGAGAGATGTTTCCGTTTGCAAAAATACTCCAATCTTGTCAAGATATGAAGAGACTCATAAAAGATTTGGGCATTGGGTATGATAAAATTCATAGTTGCCCAAATGACTGCATGTTGTACTGGGGTGATCAGAAAAACCAACAGTCTTGTCATGTTTGTGGTAAGTCTCGTTGGATGGATAGGAATGTAGAATATGTGAATGTGGATAAAGGTGGGGCACAGTTAAGAAAGAAGCTAGTCAAGGTTTTGCGATATTTTCCCCTAATACCAAGACTTCAAAGGTTTTTCATGTCGTCAAAGACGGCCAAATCTATAAGGTGGCATAATGATCAACGGGCTAATGATGGATTATTAAGACATCTTGCAGATTTTTTAGCTTGGAAATCATTTGACAGTAAATTTCCAAGCTTTGCAAGCGATCCTCGGAATGTGAGGCTTGGGCTAGCAGCTGACGGCTTTAATCCATTTAAAATCATGAGTACTTCGTACAGCACTTGGCGTGTAGTGCTTGTTCATTACAATTTGCCTCCATGGATTTGCATGAAACAATCTTCATTTATTTTATCAATGATTATTCCTGTAGAGAAAGGTCTCGAAAATGATAGACATTTATTTGCAGCCACTTATTGAAGAGTTAAAATAGTTATGGTCGAGTGTTGAGACATATGATGTATTGAAAAAAGAGAACTTTAATTTACGTGTAGCTTTGTTGTGGACAATTAATGATTTCCCGGCTTATGCTAATTTATCGGGTTGGAGTACTAAAGGACGTTATGCTTGTCCTTGTTGTGCTACACAAACTTGTTCGAAGTGGTTGTACAATGGGAAGTTCTCTTACACGGGCCATCGTCGATGGTTAGATGGAAATCATAAATTTAGATTTCAGAGGACTCGGCTCCTGAGCAGACCGTTGGATCTGATATCTGGTTTATGTTAAAAGATATCAATTTTAGTTATAGGAAGATGAATCAACTACCTAACACACAAACAAAGAGAAGATCGAGGTATAAATCTGATGATGAATCTGACGAAGAGGATGATCCTAATGAGGCGGGTTTGTGGACACTCTTTTTTTTAGTTGCCTTATTGGAAGCACAATGTTTTACGCCACAATTTTGATGTCATGCATATTGATAAAAATGTCTGTGAGAACATAATTGGGACAGTTTTGAATGTTGATGAAAAAACAAGAGACAATCTTTAGAGTCGAATTGATTTAGTTGACATAAGAATTCGGCCTAATCTTCATCCTCAAGTACTTCCGAATGAGAAATATTAGTTGCCGCCTTCTATTTTTTCAATGTCAAAAGAAGAGAAAGAAGTGTTTTGCATGGTGTTGAAGGATATAAAAGTCCCAGATGCGTATGCGTCAAATATATCTCGATGTGAGTCTTAAAGATCGAAGATTATTTTCATTAAAATCACATGATTATCACATCTTGATGCAAGATTTACTCCCAGTTGCTTTACGTTGTTGTATGTCAAAAAACGTAATGTCCTGTATAATTGAACTATCCAATTTAATGAAAGCTATTTGTGACAAAGTTTTGGATGTTGAAGAACTTGAGAAAGTACATGATCGAGCGGCTTTGACTTTATGCAATTTAGAGAAGATCTTTCCACCTTTCTTCTTCACTACTATGGTGCAATTAGTAATCCATCTCCCTCACGAAGCAATACTTGGTGGACCGGTTTTTTATCAATGGAGGTATCCTATAGAAAGGTGCTAATTTATTTCTCAAGTATTCATTCACTCACCTCTATACATTTAGTTACAGCTTTTGATAAATATTGTATGTCGTGTTTAGGTTCCTAAGCAAATTGAAGTCGTATTGTCGCAATAAGCGTTATCCAGAAAGATCAATTGTTGAAGGCTACTTGGCAGAGGAGTGCATGACCTTCTGTTTTAGATATTTAGAAGATGTTAAAACACGATTGAATAGACCAAGTAGAAATGTTGGGCTCAATGATCATAACTTGGCCGAAACTTATTTATTTTAGAGAACCAATCGGTAAAGTTGAAATTGCAGAATTAGATGATATATCGTGGATACAAGCACATCGATATGTACTTTTTCACCACGATTCAATTGAACCATTACGCAAGTACTAAAATTTCCTCAAATATTCGTCGTTTTGATTTGTTTATCTTCTAACCAATTAAACTTTTTTTTAACATAGTGAGTACAAACAAATTTTGAGATCTCGTGCACGCTCTCGAAGATTACAACATCGAGAGATTAATAAGTTATTTACAGAATCTTTTCATGAATGATTAAGCCAAACGGTATGTAACTGAAGTTAATAAGTTACATATAATCGCGACATTTAGTTAATTAAATAAGAATGTTTTTACATAATACATTTATAATTACTTAATTTACTTTCGATTCAATAGGTTTGGAATGGGAAGGACGTCAATGACGAAGTTAAATGGCTTTCCCAAGGTCCGAATAGAGTAATAAAAAGATATAGTGTATTCCTCATAAATGGATACAGATTTCATACAAAATATCGCGAGAGAATGAGAACTCAAAATTGTGGAATTGTTAATTCTTCAATTACAAGTTATGCTAGTGCTAGGGACAGAAATTCGGTTGAGGGTAATGTGGAGTATTACGAACTTCTTACCGACATTATTGAGTTGGATTACTATGGCAGTGGAAAGTTGTCTTATTTCAGTGTGATTAGGCTGATGTTAATACTGCTCGCGAAATTAAAAAAGATCAATTTGGTTTTACAATGGTTAATTTCTCTTGTTTTATATGTATTTTCCTCTCAAGTGAAACAAGTTTTTTATTCGAAAGATCCAACTGACGAGGTTTGGTATGTTGTACTCCGGAACACCCCTAGAGACTTGTTTGACATAAGTAATGGAAGTAGAGATGACATCGTCGAAAGATCAGAAACATTACATTTTCCAGAACAAAACTTAGATGAAAATATCCCTAGTACTAGTACACAACATCAATGGGTTCGACATGATGTGGATGAAGATATTTACGAATAATGATGTAGTGAGATTTTATGATTTTTTAATTATATGTAATATTATAATTTTAATATTGGTCATGTTATATAATTTAACTATTTTATATGTACTATTATTGTTGTAATTTATTACTAAAACTTCAACTATTTTATGTATATTGCAGGAAAAATGCGTAGAAGAAGATTACGAGATTTAAGTATTGTCCAGAATACTCAAAATTCGGAAGAAACAAATAGTGAACAGCAGAAAGTTGTTGGATCTTCGAATGTGCTAAAGACACTTGACGAGCCTGGAGAATTTTAAAGTAATGTTAAGTTCATTTCACATGTGTTGACTTTTATTATTGATTTATTTTTCAATTTTAATATAATAATAGTATATCGTTTCTCAGCTGAAAGTGGTGCGATGCGCAGAGGTCGAGGACGTACGATGCTTAAAGATTTATACGCTTAGATCCTATTGAGCGTGTCAAAGTAAGTAGAAACAGTCATGGTCAGCCTGTTGGATCTGAAGCTCAACTTTTAGAAGCTATTTAGGCATTTTAGCACGAAATGCCAATATGTTGCCCATCAACTACGAATCATGACATCACATGCCTGACAGCAACAAAAATCAGGCTCTCGCTAATATTAAGGTAACAAAATGTGAATGTAATTTATAATAATTTGGTTTAAGTTTCATTTATATTTACATTCTAAACTTGTGTTTTTTTAGGAGAGGTTTGCTTTAGAGGTCTCCGATGACCATATTAAGAAGGCATTGGGTAAAAAATGGAGAGACAATAAAAGCACTTTGAAAAAATTATATTTTAAGAAAGATATAAGCCTCGAGGAAAAATTGCGAAATGTCCCGTCGGGAATGCTGAGGTACCAATGGAAAGATGCGGTTAGATTTTGGAATTTAAAGAAAGGAAAGGTATTACGTAATTCTAAACTATTATAATTTTTTTGGTATATGCTGTTTACTATATACGTAATAATAACTTCATTATGTAGGACCGTGAGCGAGTTGGAACAAGCAGCAGACAAAAACAAAAATTCACGCACACGGCAGGGTTGAGAAGTTTTGCTTCTGTAGCTGAGGCCGAGGTATTATGAATTTATTAATTCTGTCAAATATTAATGACTTTTTACTATTAAATAATATTTTTACTACTCAAAATATCTCCTTTGGGCTTATTTGCACTTTAGGTCCTTCCTTATTTGACAATTGAGCTATTTAATCCTTTTAGCAACTTTTACACCTTTTTCAATGAGGTCCTAACTAATTCATTCACTTTACTAACTTAATTCATACTCTATTTCTATTCAAGTTCCATCCTAACTCAAATTTAACTACTAAATTTTCAACTTATTTAACTAATTTCGAAATTTCCTCAAATTAGCCCTTCAACATAAAACTTATGAATTACTTTACAATTCAATCCTTATTTCATTTCTAACTTGAATTTCTATCAATTTAACCTTTATTTTATCATTTTACTCAGCATGAACATTATCTAGAAATCTAATAACTTTCAAAATATCAACTTAATTTCATCAAAATCTTATTCCAAAGCTTCTAAAACATCAAAATTAAGTAAAATGGGCTAAATTGACTTACCTATTAAACTTCTAAGCTTCACACCTATAATTTTCCCTTTTCTTCTTTCTTTTCTCTTTTTCTTTCTTTCATTCCCCTGCTCTCTATTTCGTTTGCTTTGTTTCTTCATTTCTATCCTTTTTCTTTCTTTATTTCTTTTATATATATATACACATATGTATTTATACTTAAATAATAAGTATTATTTATTTATTCATGTGTATATTGGTAGTACATTTGTATTCATTTATAACCGTACATTTTTTATTATTTAATATATTTATCATATAAAATCTTATAATATAATTATTTAATTAATAAATATCTTTTATAAAATAATCAATATTTATTTAATATCTAATACATGTATTACAAATGTATGTATTTTTATTCATAGACTTGTATATTTTATTTACTATACATTTGTCTTTATACTAATTTATTTATCATATAAATATATTATAATATAATTATAATAAATTAATTTAATATCATTTATTACTAATAAATATATATTATAATTAAAATCTAAGTAAAAATCTTAGATTTTTACTTTATATGCCGCCTCACTTATGCTAAATGGCATAATTTCTATTTTGGTCCTTTTTATTTTCTTTAAATCTATAATTAAAATTTCACACTTTATTCAATTTAATCCTTTTATCCAATTATCTCTAATTAAGCTAAATTCACTTAATTAAACTCTAATTAACCACTCAATTAACTTTTTAAATATTTTTGATAAATATTTACGGATCTATTTTTTTAGTAACGGAGACTTGAAAATACACTTTTCTAATAATCGTAAAATTCGGGTTATTACAGGACCGGTAAGGCATCCATCAAGGTAATACCACTTGATGACTATGATTCTATAGTTGGATTGAGTTTTCTTGATCAGGTTAATGCGACGATTTGTCCTTCCGGTAATTTTATGGTGATTTCGGATTCAAACCATCAATGCATGGTGAGATTGACAAGAAATGGGAGCCTGGAAGGGAAAACATTGTCCACAATCCAATTTGCTAAAGGAGTACGTAAAGATGAAGTCTCCTACTTAGCCACTTTGAAGATTGAGGAAATCGATAAGACTGTGGGTGAGATCCCTAAGGAAGTGGGCCAAGTACTACAATCCTTTCGAGATGTGATGCCTGCAAATTTGCCAAAGAGTTTGACACCTAAGAGGGAGGTAGATCATAGGATTGAATTGGTGTCCAACATGGTGCCGCCAACTAGAGCCCCATATCGTATGTCCCCGCCGGAATTTGAGGAATTATGGAAACAATTAAAGGAGCTTTTAGATGCGGGATTCATTAGACCATTTAAATCTCCGTATGGTGCACCAGTGTTATTTCAAAAGAAACATGATGGGTCATTACGGATGTGTATCGGTTGTTAGGCCCTAAACAAGATCACCGTGAGGAATAGGTACCCTATTCCCCTCATTGCAGACTTGTTCAACCAGCTTGGTAGTGCGAGATAGTTTACCAAGTTAGACTTGAGATTGGGGTACCATCAAGTTCGGATAGTCGAAGGGGACGAGCCAAAGACAGCTTGTGTGACGCTGTATGGCTCGTATGAGTTTTCGGTGATGCCCTTCGAACTCACGAATGCCCCAGCTACATTCTGCACCTTGATGAATAAGATACTTCAACCTTTCCTTACTCGTTTTGTGGTTGTTTACCTTGACGATATTGTGGTGTACAGTAAGCCACTCGACGAACATGTGGAACATTTGAGGGAAGTGTTCCAAACTTTAAGGGAAAATGAAATGTTCGTCAAAGAGGATAAATGCACCTTTGCTCAACGAAAGGTGTCATTTCTGGGCTACATTGTGGGAGGTGGCAAAATTCGGATGGATGAAAGTAAGGTTCGGGCCATTGCCTAGTGGGAGGCTCCAACCAAGGTGACAGAGTTGAGATATTTCCTTGGGCTGGCAAACTACTATAGACGCTTTATCGAAGGCTACTCTAGAATTACTGCACCCTTGACGGACATGTTGAAAAAGGGTAAGGTATGAGATTAGAACCCACAGTGTGAGAGGGCTTTCAATCAATTGAAGCAAGTAATGACAAGTGAGCCCGTACTTGCATTACCGGATTACTCGAAGCCTTATAAAATACGCACGAATGCGTCAGATTATGCCATTGGGGGAGTTCTGATACAAGAGGATCCAAATCGAGGCAAGTCTAAACGAGCACCAATGGGGGTAAAGGTCTCTTATGACCGAGAAGTTAAAAACATTGAGGCAGATCGTGTAGTGAGATGAAGGTGTCATCGGCCACGACATGAATACTTGTTACGATGGAAAGGACTACCTGACAGCGAAGCAAGTTGGGAACCTACCGAGGCATTGTGGCAATTCTAAGAGAAGATAGCTTAGTTCCATGAGGGGGACGCGACGAGGGCGTCGCTAGAACAAGTGGGAGAGAATGCCATGGGTTGCGAAGGGAAACTTGCAACCATGACGGACTTGTGCGATTTATTGCTTTTGAGGGATGTCATTTGACCAATCAGACTGGTCTAGTGCTTGGAGAGATTGAAAGCCCATCTCCGGAGCTTGGCAAATATGGAAAGTAATCTTCAAAGATATGCTTGGCAAATATGGAAGGGGATCTTCAAAGATATGTGATCCTAGACTTTAATGTAATCTTTAGAAGATACGATTCTGTAATCTTAGAGATTTGATATCTTGATAGCTTTAGATCTTAGCCATTGATGTATTTGATCTGTACCGTTGATATTGGGAAGGCTTAACTATAAATAGAGGCCTCTTCCCCTTATTGTATTCATTCAGTTGTTAATAGAATTTTGAGAGCATTCACTCAAACTTTTCTCTCAAGTGTTCTTATTTCTCTGTGGCTTTTATTCAACTTTTAAGATCGTTCTTATTTCATTCCTCTGCTGTTCTTCGTAGGTGCCTTAGAGGAATTCAATTGAATCCTCAATTGTTGCGAGTCAGGCTGACTTAGGCGTTTGTGAGCAAAGAAATTGCCTAAGGCCGTACAGATTGCTTGTGAAAACTCTAAGCCCGTGACACTTGTTGAAACCATAGCTTTCCGTTCAAAATTTTAAATTTAATGAAAAAGGGGGAATCGACTTTTGAAAAACAGAAATGGAGTCGCCACCAATCCTTTTTTAGGTGTGATTGGATCACCAAGAATTTCGGTCATTTTAATAAAACATTTTGGCTTACTAAAACGATGATTTTGGTCTACAAAATTTGAGAAAACGGGTTCGGGAATCGGTTACGCATGAGGAAGGATTAGCACCCTCATTACGCCCAAAATTGGTACCAAATCGATTGAATGCTGTCTTTATGTCTAAAATTTAAAATATTTTTGAAATGTGATCCTTTGTACAAACATTTGAATAGCCCGAGTTGGTCGTCAAAATTCTCTTGTTTCAGAGGAATACAACATCAAATCCAGCACGATAGGACACAATCTGTTACCCTCAAAAACACGATAAATTTCGACTTCCTAAATTTTATAAGTGGAAATTACAAAAGGATGCCCAATTATTTAGTCCAACGAAAAATCGAAACCCAACACAGTAGGGCATGATTCCTCAAATTTCTAAACATCGAGCATTGCCTTATTTTTAAAATTTTTAAGAAATATGAGTGAAATTCTAAAGGGAATGTTCGATTATTTTGAACAACAGGAAATCGCAACCCAGCGCGATAGGGCACAATTCCCTGAATTGCCAAACATCGAACATTACCTTCGTTTTATAGAATCTTTAAAGACATGGGTGATATTCTAAAGGAATATTCGATTGTTTTGAACGAACGGGAAATCGCAACCCAGCACGATAGGGCACGATTCTCGAATTGCCAAACATCGAGTATTACCTTCATTTTAAAGAGTTTTTAGAAAACATGAATGAAATTCCAAAGGGACATTCGATTATTTTGTGCAAAAGAGAAATTGCAACCCAACACGTTAGGGCACGATTCCACGAATTGCCAAATGTCGAACATCGCCTTCGTTTTAAAGGATTTTTAGAAAACATGAATGATTATAAAATTAGCTTAAAGCGCATTAATTCGACTCGAAATAAGACTAAACTAATCATAAAAATTTGGATTTTATAAAACCACATTTCATAAACCAAGTGGAAAACAATGATATGGGATAATATATGTACGCATAAAAATACGACAATGGAAAAATAAAGATAATGCAATTTATTTAATCAACTAACAAGCACTTAAACAACTAAGTATAACTAACTTGGAAATAAAACTCAATTTCGATCATGCATGGAGAATAATTAACACGACAATGTAAAACAGTGAATAAATAATATGCAACGACAACATACATGGAATAATATAAAACGATTACTACTAGATGCGCAAAACAAAATGCAAATCAAAGAAGCAATATGGTATAAAATTATTTTAAAACAATGATAAGTACACGATACACACTATATGAACTGATGGATTGATAAATTAAAAAACATTTGTAAAGACAAGTTTAATATACACATGCAATCATTAAAATATATATTGTAGAATGAATATTTTTTAAAACACGTAATATATAAGTTGACAAATTTGCGTAGAAACTAAGAATGTATAATTATTGAAATAAATATTATAGAATAAAAGTTGGAATCAAATTGCGTGTAAAATATTTTAAACACAAATTCATTTAAAAGTTGACAAAGTACATGCTGACTTTAATAATATATATAATACAAAAGAAGAATAAGGATACAAGACAAGACATAATACACAAAATAGATTTATAAAACATATGTGCATGTAAATCTATTGTAAAAAGATCATGAGATTAATAATAAGATATATATAAATTTTAAGTTAGTCTAAAAATTACACATACCCTTATATCAAAAAATTTAAATAATAAGCTAACACAAAAGCAATATAATATGAAGAAATATTCAAAAATAATAATTTTATAATTACAAAAATGAAGTTTCTAAAATTGTTTCATATATATAAAGAAAATAATTGACAAATCATAAAGCAAAAAAGTGTTTTAAATAGAAAAATCTATTAAAGTAATAAGTGTATTAATATATATTCATATAAATTTAAAAGTAAGTACATGTAAAATAACATAGAAATGATAATATGTATAGGTTTAATAATGTATGTAAATCAAATATGTGTACTAATATAAGTAAGTATAAAAATAATTTAAATTTTATGCAAAACATATATACAAAACATGTTAGAATAACAAAAATATGCTAAAATACATGGATAGAGTCAAAAGCCATTATATGTATGAAATAACATTAACTTTATTATAAGGTATATATATATGTGTAATAATGTAGAGGAAATAAACATTTATAAATTATACGAAATGTGATGATGACATTACAAAAAAAAAATTACAATGACAAAGTAACAATTACCAAAGTTGTTTAAAAAGTACAAATAATTGATTAAGAATAAAAAAATGGCTATAAAAAAAACTTAATTAAAAATAAACTAAAACAAAGAGATAATTCAAAAATTAACAATATTAACAATAGGGACCAATATGCCATGCGCAAAGTTGCGTGGGGACTTAAGCTAGAAATAACCCAGCTCCCAAAACGCAATGCTCAGGCGCGGATCCCTTTGCAAACAAACGTAAATTTCGGGGATAAATTAAAAGAAATAAATAAAACAAATGGTATGCTATTGAATGACCACGCAAGGAGGAAGGACCGAGCACGAAATTAACCCTTTTAAACAAAGAAGCGTGGGTCCGGCCTACCCAACGGGTCGACACGAGGATCCTAGCCCCCCTTTTGAGACGGCGTCGTTTCAAGGCTGTTGAGCCTTGCCTGAAACGACGTCACCTCGTGCCTTCCAATTAAAAGGAAAATCAGCCTCGAAATCAAGGCATTTCGGCGGAACAAAAGGGGAAATTGAAAACCCTAAGAGCTTGCCCTTATTCCATCTGCCGTTCGACCCCCATTCCACCATTGTAATCGATGGACGGTGGTCCAAAGTGGTTCCCTACGTTCAAGGTTCGACGATTTCGACCTTGAAATCTCCTCTCAAACTCCGATATCTACGAAGGAGATGAGGATTTCAATCGTTTATTCACGAAGGTAAACTCCCTCCTTATTTCATTATACTAAGAAAACACATGCAAAATGAAAAGAAAGAGGAAAAACATATTCAAAAGAGGAAACACAAAACGCACGAAATCACCTTCTGTATTTTAATACTCGTAATGTGCGTGTAAAAAACTTACAAGTGATTCTCTTTAGGCTTTATAGCCGAGAGAAGAAAAAATAAAAATAAAATATACAATTTTGCTATTTTCTTGCGTCTGTTGTTTTCTTGTGTTTGGTGTGCAGGTACGGGTGCTGTGTTGGCGTATAGAGGCGCGGGCATGGCTGCTGGAAGGTACGGAGGCTGGGGCTCTACCTTGATTTAGTTTTTGGGCTAGGGTATTGGGCCATTGTAATAATTTCAGACTGGTGGACTGTTGATAATGTAGTTTTTTATTATTTATTTATTGTTTGTTTCATTCTTTTAT
The DNA here is from genome assembly GCF_007990345.1 of Gossypium hirsutum. Classification (NCBI taxonomy): domain Eukaryota; kingdom Viridiplantae; phylum Streptophyta; class Magnoliopsida; order Malvales; family Malvaceae; genus Gossypium; species Gossypium hirsutum. Next base: position 105,415,504 of record NC_053428.1, on the reverse strand, counting down.
TCTTTTACTTAATAATTATTATTATAATAAATATAGTCCGATTCGGGTGCCGTTTAGGCAAGATCCGAATCGAACCCATCATTGATTTGAGATATTGATAGGGTGAATACCTGGTCTATTCAATGCTAGGCATAATGAGTATAAGGACCTCAAAAATGCTCTTTTCGTCCTATGAATCTTAAGGTGTATGAAGTTTCATGTATGATTTTTTAATCAGGATGGTAGAGACTCCATTTAACTTAGGTTGATCTAGGCCAGAAGTAGACCTACGTCAAGATAACCCTTCCCCTCTTTGAAACACTTTGGAAGTGCTCCTGTACCAGTAATGAATCAGAGCACAATGAAAAATATATATTACAATTGAAGACACATATATTTTACACTTCCCTATTATCATCACCATTCAATTGTCCTTATTTTATTTATTTTATATAATTTAATATTTTAACATAATAAAAATCTTTTTACTTTAATAAAAAGTAATTAAATAAATATATTACAAATGTATAAATATATGCATTACACTTGTATAATTTAATCACCATACATCTATCTTTATTTTAATTTATTTTTAATAATAATAATCATAATTTAATAATATAAATTATAATTTAATAGAATAATAATAATAATAAATAATAAAAATCAATTTAATAACAAATATATGTATCACAAATGTAAAAATATGTATTTTATATTTGTGCATTATCATCACCATCCACTTTTCATAATTTTAATTTTTTTTTGTATAAAAATCTTATAATATAATTATTTTAAATTAATTTAACATAATTTATACCTAAATAATTAATTATATAATTAAAATATAACATAAAAATCATTACATATATGCCGCCTCATTTCTTGTTAATAGCTTAATTATCATTTTAATCCTTTTTATTTTCTATTAATCTATAGTTCAACTTTTCCTCCTTATTCAATCTAATTCTTTTTACTATTCTCTAAATTAAGTTAATTTCACTTAATTAAAGCCTAATTAAACACACTACTAGACTCACAAATATTTCTAATAATAATTTATGAACTCATTTTGTCAAAACAGAAACCCGATAATGTACTTTTCTAATGCTCATTAATTTTGAGTCATTACAATACTTATAGTATCAGAGTGTGCAATCATATGGTACCTTATAAACTAAAGCCCATTTGGACCTTTTTGACATATCCTCAAGAGTTTGCGAGGCCATCCGAAGAAGCCTGATTTATACAAAACAAGTAATACAGCACAACATCTGTGTCTTGAGGAAATCATCATCAATTCATGCATTTCTCAACGAATCAAATGCAAAGTCATTAGATTTATGCAATAATTAAAATTGCAACAGTTTCTGTCCAGGTATTTTTTTTTTATGGCACCATCTACAGACAGCCACCCCTCAGTGCAAGCACAAGATGCAGCACTGAGCCACCTTCAATATTGTAGTCCCGCGCTGTCTTGTCATCTGCAAGTTGCTTCCCGGCATATATAAGCCTGTAACAAGAGTCAAGATATGCATTAAATTGACAAGTCAAGAACCAGAGCACTAAGGTTACAGTCAAACAGGTCATTCGGACCAGATATATACGACCCTGCGACCCAATCATGTCTTACCTTTATCGAGTATAAACTTGGAAATACCTTTCTGATAAATTTGGCAATAATTAAACAATATACCTAAGGGCATCTGATAACATAACATACTTAAGATTCAGTGTTACACGAAAGTGTAAAATCATCAAATTTTGAATCCTGTATGTAAAAGAAGTTGTGAATAGTCTCTACACCTTTGGAGAAATATGGTCAATAAGCACCCCCCATAAGTTATATTAGCCAATGGAAAATAAACAAGGATTTCAAATCACAAGAATAACGAAGAAGCATGTCAATGATCAAGTAAATCCCAGAGATGCATTCAGTACAATGCAGAAGAACAAACTTGGTACCTTTGCTGAACTGGAGGAATTCCTTCTTTCTCTTCAACCCGTTCCTTGATACGATCAATGGTATCAGTTGGTTCAATGTCAATTTCAATTTCTTTCCCGGTGAGAGTCTTCACCTTGATCATGGTTCCTCCTCTAAGCCTTAAAACTAGGTGAAGAGTGGACTCCTTTTGGATGTTATAATCAGCTAGGGTTCGGCCATCTTCTAGTTGCTTACCAGCAAAAATCAACCTCTGCTGATCAGGAGGGATGCCCTCTTTATCCTGGAAAATATAATTCATTGTCAGCACAGTAACCATGAAGAGAGCATTATGTTCAAACAATGTCCTCTTGGGAGGAAACAAATAGATTGAAAATAAAATAGCAGATATAAAAGAAAGGTAATAATGGAAGTAGTCTTTTTTTTTAATCAATGGAATAGGAAGCTTTACAAGTATGCATAACCAATAGTGCTAGCAGAGTACAAAAGAGAGTATGGTTTAAGTTTATTTTAGCACTCACATCTTCTAATGGAAATGCAAAATTGCATGTAGTCAACTTGAACTATTTTAGTTGAATAAACCAATTTTATCCAATCATTAATGAAGTGGTGATTAAGTAAATCTAAAATTAATCAACTCAGGGGCAAAAGCGGAGCACATAAAATAAATCGGCCAGTCTACTTATAGCCAATTCAATCAATATGGAACTTGCTTTATCATCAATTCACTTCTACAATAATTTCTACAAATGGCAACCGATCAAATATTCGTAATTTTCAAGTATCCGATTTCATTTCGGCTAAACTCAAAACCCAAGTTTGTTTATTTTTTGCTCACCATCTGTATCTGCACCTGAATTCAAAAACAATATCGGTCGTAATTCCTAAGTTACTAAATATCTCAATTTATTATATGATATTTAAATAATAAAATTAAAATATAGCTAAATAAATATCAGGTCAGAATATTGGAATACATTATCTGCATAAATATAGTAGATCATGCTAAAGAAGTAGGATATTAGGCCACTAATTGAGCCAAAATCAAAGCAAATTCAAGTAACATATATCCAATGGTTCATATCCGAATTTTGCTTCAAATCCGCTGCAAATAGTAGACCCAATATCTGAATCCGCAGAAAAGCTGGATCAAATAGTGTCAGATCCAGTTTTTTTTAAACTACACATTGTCATCCCTAAATTAATTTCCAAGCAACTTTCACAGAAATTGCTAAGTACAGCATAAAAGAAGCAGGTTAGGCGTCAATCTTCTCTAATACTAAGTTTTCAGTTCCGTAAGAGGAAAACGATAAACATAAAAAAGGAAAAATCATACAATAAAGGAATCATTCACGAAGAACAAATTAAACTCCTCTAAAACTAAGTTTGCAGTTTCGCAAGAGGAAAACAAACTAAAATAAAAACAATAGTGCACGGAAACAATAGATATTGAAGATTAGATTATGTTTAACATGATGGATAAGAAAAACAAAACCTGAATCTTGGCCTTGACATTGTCTATGGTATCACTGCTTTCAACTTCGAGAGTGATAGTTTTCCCCGTTAGGGTTTTGACGAATATTTGCATCTTCTTTAGTTACTGCAAAACAGTAAGGCAAATGTTGTTAAAGATTATTTCCATGATTGAAAAGCAATCTTTCTTCCGCTGAAATTTTTTACCTCTTTGATTTTCAGAGACAAAACTTTGTTATTTGGACGTTGAAGAAACGCTAGCTTCTTTTATACTTCTCAAATTGGGTTTTGGACTCTCCTTTGGGCCTAAACCCAATTTCATTTTTAACAATATCTGAATTAATAAAAAAGTATTAAATTTAAATTACTATTATTTCACATTTTAATTTAACATTATGGTTTTAATATGAAAAGGTAAATTAATGATTGACAGAATATATTATTTATCTATAATCTATCATTTATAATATATTATATATATTATATTATAATGTTTAAAACTTAAAATTAATTAAATAGTTTACTTATTTGGCACATAAATTATTTTTTTTAACAATTTTAAATAAATAAAAATTAAAATCTGAGAAAAAATTTTATGTAAATTTTTTATGTAAGAAAATAAAAAAATATAATTTATTATAAAGATAAAAAATATTATCTTGTATCATTAGATTTTTAAAAATTATCATTATCATTATAACTCAATTTAAATTTAATTTTATTCAATATTGTATTTTTAATTATTTCATTAAATTTAAAAATTATCATAAAATATATATTTTTAAATTTAAATTTAAGATAAATAAAGATATAATTTTTAAATTCTTAAAATTCTAAATATATATATAAATATCCGCAATAATATAAAATTATTTTAAAGAATAGTATTTTACTTTCTTTATTTTTAACATATCTTATTCTATATTCTTACTTTCAATTTTTTTGTATGTGGCATCTATTCTTTTATTTTTTTAGTATTAAATTAAAAATAAATTATATTTTAATTAATACATACAATCAATTAATGGACGAAAAATAGTATATTTAATATAAAAAATACATATATTACATTTGCGACAAGTGGCACATTTACTATATTTTTATATTTTATTTAATATTTCATTATTCACTAGTTTAGATTTTTCAAAATTTTTATCGATATGCTATCTAAGATTATGTTTTAAAAATAATACAAAAGATCATTTTATTTATTTGAATATTAATCTCATTATAATTTTTTATCATATATGTTCTTTCTTAGATAATTATTTATAGATTTAGTTGATGGCGGGGATTATATGTTTATAATAAAATGTTAAATTTAAATTTTATTTTAAATAAAATAGAAACAAATTAACGTGAGGTAAACCAAATATTTGAAAATAGTAGTTGTATGCCTATAAAATCCATATTTTGTTTTACATTGCTATAAATCATATCATAAATAATTAGTGTTTAATTTTAGTTTAAAAATTGAAATATAGATTCAGATAAACAAAAATACTTTAATATTAACTTAAAAGCATTTAAATAAATAAAAATAGATTTAAAATGTATTTTTGAGTATATTGCAAGTTTTAGAAAATATTTGATAAAGTTGATCATAAATGTTATTATATAAAAAAGTATGGACATAAAAGTTAATAACTACCAAATAAAAGACCCCAAAGTTCTTCTAAATCGATGCTACAATTACCAATGCTGATTGAAAAACCAGAAATGCATCTTCCATGCATATCTCTAATTACCCCCTACAGTCACAAAGTTCTTGTCTCGAAACCAACTTTCATCTGTATTTTAATTTGCACCACCCGTCAACCGGCTAATCTCAACAGAGAAGTTCTTGCTTGAATCGCGTCGAGCTTGATGCATCAGGACAATGACCATATCCTTCCAGTAATTGCAAATAATCTCAGTTTTACAATTACCAGGCGGATAAACATTGGCAAAACAAATCTTGTTTTTCCATTTGCAGATTCTCCAGCATATGACTGCGAAAATGAATAGCCAAAGCCACGAACAGGGATCTCTCTTAAAATATGAAGTACCTCTCACATATGACCACAAACTAAACAACTCTCGTTTTTTGGCTAAATTTCTTGCACGCCTGTTAACATCACTCAAGATTCTCTTTCCAAGCTAACCACAAGAACAATTGCACTTTTACTTAACAAGGAATATTCCGTATAGCACAAACAATGGGATTTACAACCCAGTTACTCCTGATTAGCATAGCGTAGGTAGATCGAGTTGAAAAGATGTCGTTGGCAGATTCACCCCAAATCAATGTGTCTTCGAACATTGGCGCTGAGCAGACTCGGACTCAGTCCAATTTGACCAATGACCTCATTCAGCAACTATCCAGCAAGAGCTTGAAAAATTCTATCTGACCCATTTATGAATCCTGAACCAAGCTATTTATAGAATCATGCTGCGGAGGTTGAATAAACTTATTGATTAATGGACCTTCAGAGATCCGATTATCGAGCCAACTGATACCTCGACTCCTTTACCCACACTCTATCAAAGCCCATTAGAAAGAACTTGGCGCCCTGCAAGAATTATTTTCCAAACATGTGATCTATCTAGGCCTTTAGGCACATCAAAGAAAGAATCTCTTCGAAGATGTTTAGCCTGTAGAACCCATAATACCTAGGCCTGAACTCAGCTTATTTAGGTAAATGCAATGTCTCCCAGCTGACCAAGTGAATTCCCCTCTCGTCGTAAGAACCCCAAATACAAGCTCTACAAATCTTGTCAGTGTGATCACAAACATCAAAGGGAAGCTGAGCCATCTGCATAATAAAAAGGGGACTAGGAGCCGCAGCCGGCTTAGTCAAAACAACCCTCCCAACAAGAGATAATTTAGTAATTTTCCATTTGGAGAATCGGACTTAGACCCCCTCAATAAGATACCAATTAGTCGCTATACTAACGTATCAGATTGTGCGAAATCATACGGTACCTTACTAATTAAAGCCCATTAGACCTTTTTTTCCGACTTTTTGACATACCCTCATGAGTTTGCGAGGCCATCCAAAGAAGGCTGATTTATACAATCAAGTAATACAACACAACATCTGTCCCTTGACGAAATCATCAATTCATATATGTTCCATGCATTTCTCAACAAATCAAATGCGAACTCATTAGATTTATGCAATAATTGAAATTGCAAAAGTTTCTGTCCAGGTATTTTTTTCGTATTGCACCATCTACAGACAGCCACCCCGCAGTGCAAGCACAAGATGCAGCACAGAGCCACCCTCAATATTGTAGTCCCGCGCTGTCTTGTCATCTGCAAGTTGCTTCCCGGCGTATATAAGCCTGTAGCAAGCAGTCAAAATATGCTTTAAATTGACAAGTCAAGAACGAGAGCACTCCAGTTATCTACGGAGTACAAACTTGGAAATACCTTCCTGATAGATTTGGCACAAAATAATTAAAGAATATACCTAAAGGCATCTGATAACATAACATTCTTAAGATTCAGTGTTACATGGAAGTGTAAAATCATCAAATTTTGTATCCTGTATGCAAAAAAAAAGTGGTGAATTGAGTCTTTTCTACACCTTTGGAGAAATATGGTCAAGTAGCAGCCCCAAGAAATTACATTAGCCAATGAAAGATAAACAAGAATTTCAAATCACAATATTAAGCAGAAGATTGTCAATGATCAAGTAAACTCGAGAGATGCATTCAATACAACGCAGAAGAACAAAATTGGTACCTTTGCTGAACTGGAGGAATTCCTTCTTTCTCTTCAACCCGTTCCTTGATACGATCAATGGTATCAGTTGGTTCAATGTCAATTTCAATTTCTTTCCCGGTGAGAGTCTTCACCTTGATCATGGTTCCACCCCTAAGCCTTAAAACTAGGTGAAGAGTGGACTCCTTTTGGATGTTATAATCAGCTAGGGTTCGGCCATCTTCCAGTTGCTTACCAGCAAAAATCAACCTCTGCTGATCAGGAGGGATGCCTTCTTTATCCTGGAAAATGTAATTCATTGTCAGCACAGTAACCATGAAGAAAGCATTATGTTCAAACAATATCCTCGTGGGAGGATACAAATAGATTGAAAATAAAATAGCAGATATAAAAGAAAGGTAATAATGGAAGTAGTCTTTTTTCTTAATCAATGGAATAGGAAGCTTTACAAGTATGCATAACCAATAGTGCTAGCAGAGTACAAAAGAGTTGAGTATGGTTTAAGTTTATTTTAGCACTCACACCTTCTAACGGAATTGCAAAATTGCATGTCGTCTACTTGAACTATTTTAGTTGAATAAACAAATTTGATCCAATCATTAATGAAGTGGCGATTAAGTAAATCTAAAATTAATCAACTCGGAAGCAAAAACAATATGGAATTTGCTTTATCATCAATAGAATACTTCTTAAATAATAACTTCTACAAATGTCAACCGATCAAATATTTTGTAATTTTTAAGTATCTGATTTCATATCCATTAAATTTATTCAAAACCAAATTCTGGTTTTTTTTTTGCTGACATCTGTATCTGCACCTAAATTCAGAAAAAATATCGGTCGTAATTCCTAAGTTGCTAAATATAGCTAAAAAAGTAAATAAATATCAGGTTAAAATATTCGAATACATTATCCACATAAATACAGTAGATTATGCTAAAGAAGTAGGATATCAGGGCACTAATTGAGCCAAAATCAAAGCAAATTCAATGGTCCATATCCGAATTTTGCTTCAAATCCACTGCAAATAGTAGATCCAATATCTGAATCCACAAAAAATGGATCGCATAGTGTCAGATCCAGTGTTTTTTTACTATACATTGTCATCCCTAAATTATTTGTAAGCAACTTTCGCAGAAATTGCTAAGTACACATAAAAGAAGCAGGATTAAACGTCAATCTTCTCTAATACTAAGTTTGCAGTTCCGTAAGAGGAAAAAAAAAGAAGAAAATCATACAATAAAGGAATCATTCACAAAGTTCATATTAAACTCCTGTAAAATTAAGTTTGCAGTTTCGCAAGAGGAAAATGAAGTAAAAAAAATACATGGAAACAATCGAAATTGAAGAATAGTTATGTTTAACACGATGGATAAGAAAAGAAAAACCTGAATCTTGGCCTTGACATTGTCGATGGTATCGCTGCTTTCAACCTCGAGAGTAATAGTCTTCCCTGTTAGGGTTTTGACGAATATCTGCATCTTCTTCAGTTACTGCAAAACAGTAAGGCAAACCATTATATAAAGCATAATTTCTTTAGTCGGACGTTGTTAATGATTTTTTTCCAAGGAAGAACCAAGATTGGAAAGCAATTTTTCTTTTGTTGAAACTTTTTACCTCCTGATTTTCTGAGACACACAACTTTGTTATTTGGACGTTGAAGAAACGCTAGCTTCTTTTATACTTCTCAAATCGGGTTTTGGACTCTCCTTTGGGCCTAAGCCCATTTTTATTTTTATTTTAACAGAATATCATTTCTAACATATAACTTTTGCATTTGCTTTTTTCTTTTTGAAAAATAGTTCTTTCAACAATTTATTTTTATTAAATAAGTTTTTTAGACATTTGAGAGGAGAAAAATATGGTAAGGTGATTTTTTAGGAGAAAAATAGTTCTTTCAACATGTGTTTAGCATTGTTTACCCAAAAAATTGTCATTTTAAGTTGACAAATTTTTGCAACAAAATTATTAGGTTTCTAACTAATAATTTGGACGACAGTTAGTTCATCTTTAATATCCAAACTATGTTTAGCAACATATATTGGAGACTGATTTGGATTTGGATCGAAGTAATCAACTTTCCAAGTTCGGTAGATCAGATCGAAATGAGTGAAACTTGGAAGTATATCCTAAGGATTCAATACTTATCCTGAGTTGATTGAATATATTCTTTATGCTTCTTATCTTGCTTGTTTCATGGGAAGATTGATTTTAAAATTTATGTAGTATGTTAGCAAGTCTTGGTTTCTTATCAATTAAACAGACTTGTATAGGTAATATATTGAACTAAGAGCACTTATTCTTGTTCATTAAGAAATGTTTCTTTTAACTGCATTAAGTGAAAAAAAAAACAAGTGTCTTACTTGGTTAATATCTTAAGTTTTCAAAGGGGAAACTTAGAGAAGATTTTTTTATATCTTAGGCACAAAGTGAGAAGTTTAATATGGTGGGTGTTAGAGGTTGTAATATATTGTTATAGGTGTGTTAAGATAGTGGATTATCTCACTAGGTAAGGCCTTGTAGACGTAGGTAAACTGAACTATGTAAATGTATCGCGTGTTCATTATTTTTCTACCTTGTTCATACTCAATGCCTAAAATAGTTGACACTGGTCACTGTCACTACTTTTGTTTTACTTACAAATAGCAAAATTGAAGTTTCAATTGGTATCAAAGCCTCCTACTAAACACATCTAGTGACTTTTTTTTTGTGTTGATATTTGCTTGCCATAGAAGGTTCATTAGGAACACAAGTGCCTACACTCGATGGTGCTAATTATGCCTACTAAAAGGTAAGAATGATGACTTTTATCAAGCCATATGATAAGAAAGTTTGGAGATCAGTTCTTATGGATGGGACCAATCTTTCACTAAAGTTGATTAACTCCACAAAGTCAAAATTGATTTAGACCATTGAGGATGAGAAGTTTTCCAATACTAACTTTAAAGCTCTCTATGCAATTTTGAGACAATATATAAAGGTATGAATACTAGGAAGCAATCTAAGCTGCAGATGCTTACAAAAAAGTTTAAAACCTTAAGGATGCAAAATAATAAGTTAAGTGGCAAGTTCTATGCCAAACTCTATGATTTATCCCATTAGTTTTTTGCCCTTGAAAGTGAGCATTCGATTTTAAATTTGGTTAAGAAGGTTCTTCAATCTTTTCTTGAACAATTTAACATCAATGTCACAGTCATCAAGGAAGATAAAGACTTTGATACCATGCTTATTGATGAGTTGGTTGAGCCTCTACAAACCTTCGAAATCAATATGGATGAAACAAAGAGAAATATGAGCAAAGAGGAAAAGAGCATTACTTTATAAGCAATTGGAACAATGCCCACTAATTTCAACACTACAATAGAAGCTTTCAAAAAATCAATCTAAAAGAAGTCAAATGTTTAAAAAGTTCAACAACGTTAGACAAGGAAGATCCAAAAAGTTGTCACCAATGAGGAAGCTGCCACTAACAAGAAGAAGGGGATTCAATGTCATAAATGTCATAGCTATGGGCATATTTAGGAAGCGTATGCAAACACCCTAAAGAATAATTCCTTGTGTGTCACTTGGAGTGATAAAGACTCCACTAGTTGTTCAAAAACTGATGAGGAACACCTAAGTAACTACGTTGCTTTTACATTCATAGTGAACATGGTTAATTTTGAAAGAGTATCTGATGCGGAGTATTTAAATACTTACAAGACCGTTTAACGAGTGGGAAATGGTTTGTAATGCTTGTTCTAGATTAGTGGTTGAGAAAGTGAATTAAAGGAAGAAAATCAAATGCTAATTAGGTAAGTGGAAGTAAAAAGAGTTTTAATTGGCTATTGAAATAAAAAATATGGGGAAAACTCAAAATGAACTTGAGTTCACTAAGAAAATGCTCAAGAAATATAATGCAAGTTGTGGAAAACTTAACGAAATACTAGTTGCAAAAGGATGGAGCCCTAGAAAAGGTAGATTAGGTTATGTTGAGTGGAAAGGAAAAGCTGTTGCTAAAGGTCCTACTATTTTTGTCAAAGCAACAAATGATAATAATGGAGAAAGCTTAAACCGCTCAATTATGATCAAGGTTGATAATAAGGTGTATACCAAACATAAAATTATATGTCGTTATTGTAAAGCATTAGGTCACATCAGACTCAGATGCTTTATGACTTAAGATGGAAGTAAATAGTGCCAAAATTAGTGCCCACTAGTTCCAACACAGTGATGAAGTACAATCTTGCCTAGAGAAAGAAGGATCAAAAGTGTTTACTTGTTGCTTACCATTCCTTGAAGATTATTGTAAATCATGTCTGGTACTTTTATAGTGGATGTTCTTGCTACATGACTGGTAATGTCAATTACTTGTCTAATTTTGGTGAAAACCAGATTGGTTGTTTAACATTTCGAGATGGCAAAAAAGGTAGATTTCTTGGCAAATGAGTTTTGAATGTTTCTAGTTTACCTAAATTGAAAAATGTTTTTCTTGTTGATGGCTTGAAGGCTAATCTCACCAGTATTAGCTAGTTATGTGATCAGGGTATGCATATCAATTTCACAAAGTACAAGTATTCCTAAGTGGGAGTGTTGGAAAAAAATTAGTTCAAAAACAATTTTCTTGCATAACAAAAAATAAAAAATTTGAAAACCAACTCAGATTTGTGATATTTATAGTAATAAACTTTAGACCGAATTTACACCTGTGTTTTCGAATAGGCAGATCCTTGTCATTCTCGGCTTTCAACCAAACAATCTTCTCTACTATTTTCATACCACGAACTGATTCGAGTGTGGGTTCAAACAGTTTGAATCAAAACACATTACTAGAAATAACTTTTTTTCTTTAGTGTGAAAACAAAAAATCTCTTTTCAAATAGAAACTGACAGAATTTTTTATTCCAGGAAAATAGATTCAATAGTTGAGAATAAATTCTCTCTATTTTTGGGTAGAGTAATAATATATTAAAGATGTGTAAATAGCCCTACTGTGCCATCTATTTATAGGGAGAGAAGGTAGAGTCCTTTTTGAATTGTAGAAGTTTATTTCAATTAGAAAAACGAGCTTCTAGTCTAACAAGAAGTATAGGTGGTGGCAACTCTAGTTAGTATTCTAGGGTTTGCTGTCCACCCCTTTTAACACGAGGGGCTTTTGGGCCTCTCCTATATCGAGTCCAATTACAAGTACTTTTCGGGCTTTTAACCCAATACTTTATAATTTGATTAATGTATTTTCATCTGATTCAAAGAAATTATTGGAATTGATTACATTCTTTCGATCAAAAGTGTATCATGTAAGACTTAATGGTTCATGTGATTCTTTGATCGAAAAAAGAAAGAGAGGAAAAAAAGGGCAAGTTGCTGGCATTTTTGAAATGATTAAATATCATCGAAGTAATGTCTAAACCCAATTATTTAAAGCAAAGATAAAAGATCCCAGAACAAGGAAACACTTTTTGTAATTTTCTCAACAACTAGATTAAAATGAAGAATCGAAATAGATTCTAAGCGAGACCCAAAAAAAAATGAATTAGTGACCACTCAATAAAAGAATGCTAGGGTTAGATAAATAGATCACGGCAGAAGAATTGGTGAGAGAGAATATAACTTTTTGTGTTCTTCATTATGGAAAATCTAAAAAAACAAACGAAAAAAATCGGAAGAAAATTTTGGAAAGAAAAAGAATTTAAAAAGCACTTGAGAAAAATTGAAAAATTGAAAAGAAAAGTGATATTAAGCTTTATTGTTATATCTTTTGTTGTTTTTGCTTTGTTTGTAAATGCTTTTATTCTCAGAGTGGTGGTGAAAAAAGGGGCATTCAAAAAGTGGAGTAGAGAATATGCTCAATTTTCAATCATTAAGTAACTTGAGTTTAGGTTAAGCCATTGTTGCCTAAGCCCCATTATAAGCTTCTAAAAACCTTAGTAACATTAATGCATAATTGGAACCAATTTAAAGGAGAAGCAATGGATAATGAACTTACAATAATTCGTTTTTATTTGTTATTTTTTAAATGTATAAATGAGTATGCAAACAAATATTTGGCACACGCATGCATAGAAGTTCTTTTTAGACATATTCAACAACTTATATTCATGATAATGTTAAGTTGCTTTCTTTTCACTCATTTGAAATATTGCCTATGAGTTATGCAAGTATCTTAGGATTTCTATGTTTTTTTTATTGTATTTTAGTGTTTTACTTAGAGATAAGTAAAAATGTGAGTGTGGGAGTACGATGAGCGACTATTTATTACATATTTTTTGCCCTAATTTGCTCATGTTTGCATTTGTTTCTGAATAATTTTTAGCTAGTTTTAAGTTTTTTAGGTGAATTTACAATGAGTTGTTATAGAATGAATATTTATTTATTTTTATTACTTTTTAATTACTTTTATTGCTTTTTAGATGTTTTTTTTATTTAATAAGCTTTTTAAAGGGTGAAAAATTTGACTCGAAGGCAGTGGAACGAGGACGAGCTGGAAAATAACAAAATATGAATTTGCCTAATATGGCCTAACTTCGAAAATTGCACTTTAATTTTGTGTTTTATTTCTACTAAGGTAATGTGGTCTTTTCACCTTAGTTTGAGAGGTTGTTTTAAAAATTTTGTAAATTTTATTAATTACAATAATTAAAAATACATGATTTAAAAAAAATTGTTGAGAATAACACAAATATTTTATTTGAAAAATCTTTCCGAAGAGGATAAAAAATTATAGATAAAGATAATTTTACTAAAACAACAAAAAAGAATAGTATAAACGATGGAGATAAAACTAAATCCCGAAATCTAAAATAAAAATCCTCAAAATATAAATACAAAATTTACTAAAATTTGTAAAAATTAATATTTAAATGTATAATGTGTTTTCTTTCTAAGTAGAAAAAGAGTGTGATTATAGATTAAATTTATAGATCAAATAATATTAAAATAAACTATAATAATCAGAGATGAAATAGTAAAAATAGAGTTTAATTAGAAAAAAAAAATCGAAAAATACAAGGAATAACCCTATAAAACTAATTAATATTTGATGTGACATTAGAAAGCTAATGTTAAAATAAATAATTATACTTTTGTTAGTCTTTCATATAAATTATGAAATTATAGAGTTATTGTCGGATAAAAAATCAAATTTAATTCAATTAATGTAAAAAAGGAGCTAATAGACGGTAATACCCATCAATAATAGAAGGTTAAAAAACTACAAATCTATTAAAACAGCTAGGGTTTCCACTATTTTTTTCCTCCTCTCTCTGCTCGGCTGCTTCAACCAAATCGAAGCTAGGGTTTTGCAGGGAGCTTTAAAACGACAATGACGACCTTCGTTCCCACCTCCGAAGAAGATCCCGTCCTCCCCGTAGTCCGATTCACGGCCGACCTCTCTTGGGCTGATGCCGGTCCTGAGGTGAGCTCAATTTATCTTTCCGAAACTCTAATATGCAATCGGAAATTTCAGTTTTTCATTATTTTTTTTGTTTAATTATGGTGAAAAAGGTTGCGGAACCGCAAGTGACGAGTCTTTGTATGGAAGCGCAAGAGTGTATGGTGATGGGAAGATGGTTGGATTTGGCTTCTTTAATGCTTACTTCTGCTGAGTTGGTCTTTCCCAAGGTGTCTGATAAAGGTATTATTTGTATAGTTTTGGGAGATTTATGAATTGAGATATTTCTACTTTTCTTATTCATTCCACGCCATGGAGTTTTTGAATTTTAATTTATCTTCGAACTAATTAATTGGCAAAGGACTTTGGTAGGTACTGATTTGTTGTCGCTTTTGCTAAAAACGTGTTTGGATATAGAAACAAACAATATTTTGAAGAATTTACAAATCAAAGATTGAACTTTTTGGAAGGCGGAATGCTTGATTTTAGTTTACAATGGAAACATATGTGTGATTGGGATTTAAAGTTTGAGTCATTTTTTCACATTTAATCAATTAGGATATTACTTTTTTTTTTCTGCCCCTTGGGGAAGGGGGGGAGGTTGTTTACATTTTAGCTTACATTGTGATGTTGTTTAAAATTCCCTTGTTTTATCTTTTAGATGAGATTTTGTTCTTCAAGGTGCCTTTTAGTCCCTATGAATAAATTTTGTGTAATTAGTTTAGATAAGACAGATTGAATGTTGTTTAGGATTTCCTTGTTTTACCTTTTAGAATTTTTCCATTTGAGTTGCAATGGAAAATTGAAAATGAATTGAGCTGATACTACTAACATTCTCTGAGGATACTGTGGACTTAGTTGTATGATTTCTGCAATGCTGTGATTGATAATTCATAAAATTGCATTAAAGTTCTAGTTTAACAAATAACTAATTTCTTTTATTATATTTCTTCAGATCTCGAATGTATCTTCACTGTTATCTGCAATCTAGCCTCAAAGCTCGAAAATCCAGATGATGAACTTGAGATGGCAAAGCTCATATCTACAAAAATCAGTCAACAACCAAATGATAAGCCTGCAATGCGTTTAAAGATGTAATGTTCAATGATGGTCCATGCATCTAGCTTATAGAATTTTCAATATGTTTCTCTCTCATGTTTCTTATTTTTCTCTTTCCAGCTTGTTCAATCTCTACAATTTGTTGGAAGGCCCAGATAGCCGGTTCTTTGTGTACATGCAAGCCTTAAATTTAGCACTGAATGGGAAAGTTATTGATCATATTGTACCATCTTTCAAGAAGATAGATAGTTTCTTGAAGGAGTGGAATATTGGGGTCAAGGATCAAAGGAACCTCTTTCTTACCATTGCAAATGTACTGAAAGAAAACAAAAGGTATATACGAACCCCAAAGCATTAATCTAGATGCCCTTGCGTTTGTCTGATTATAAGTCTTTTTTTATATTGGGTGCACTCTTACATATTTCAAATTCAGCTCGGGAAAGGATTCTTTCAAATTCTTGACCAAGTATTTGGAAACTTTCTCTGGTGAGGACTCATATGTAATTGGTGAAGCCAAGGAGGAAGCTGTTCGTGCTGTCATAGAATTTGTGAAGGCACCTGACACGTTTCGGGTATCTTAATCTTACTAATGTTGCACATCCTAGCTGATTTATATATACATTTCTTTTTGGCATTTTAAGCTTATTTTATTCATGCCATTTTCTTGCTCCTTCAAACACTGCCACTTTTTCCCTTCATTCTAGCTTTTAATCTTTTTTCGGAATCCCTGCATTTCAGGTATTTTAAGTGTTTGTTACTTGTTACCCATGGGTTAATTTGTTCCTTTCTTTTGGCAGTGTGATCTATTAGATATGCCTGCTGTAGGGCAATTGGAGAAGGATGCTAAATATGCACTGGTTTATCAGCTTCTGAAGATCTTTTTGACTCAGCGATTAGATGCCTACCTGGAATTTCAGGCTGCAAATTCTACCTTAATGAAAAGCTATGGTAATGCTTTGTTTTCATTTATTTATGATGTGGGCTATTACATGAGCTAAAGTATTATATTTCAATATTATTGCTCTCCATGGCTTAGGTCTTGTTCACGAAGATTGTATAACAAAGATGAGGTTGATGTCATTGGTTGATCTTGGCTCTTATGAATCTGGACAAATTCCATATGCCCTCATCAAGGATACTCTTAGGGTGAACTTGCTTAGCTCTGCCTGTTTACCACATCTGCTGCACGATTTAGGTTGTTCATTGATGTATTTCTCTTTGCAGATCAACGATGATGAGGTGGAATTGTGGATTGTTAAGGCTATAACTGCTAAGTTAATCGACTGTAAAATGGATCAGATGAACCAGGTTGTGATTGTAAGGTAAGCTGTTAGTTCTCTCTCTTTCATTGGTTTTTTTCCCAATAAATTAATCTAGAAGATTCCCTTCAGAAGTAAATTAAAAACTCCCTTTGTTTAACATGCAGCCGCTGTACTGAGCGCATTTTTGGACAGCATCAGTGGCATTCTCTTCGGTTGAAACTAGCAACATGGAGGGTAAGGGAGTTAACCCAATTGAGGCCCAATGAATTTAACGTTGTTAATGTATTCAACCTGTGAGAAAAGAGTTTGTTCTTTCATTTGATTTAACATTGTGTGTAATTACTTTACCAGGGTAATGTTGCTAGCCTCATCAGCACCATCCAAGCTAACAAGGCTGTGGAAGAAGGCTCACAAGCTATGCAAGGGATGGCAATTCGGTAGAGCTATTATTTATAACTATTTATGTTTGGAAGGCGTTGTTTATCCAAGAAAATAGATCAGGTTTAAATTTCTACTGTTTTTAGTGTTCCCATGGTTTTGAAATCCTAATGAATTGGAAATTTTGACAGTGCATTTCTTGATTCTATCTTGTTCTCAAGTCTAGCTATGCAAAATTTTATCTAAAGATGGATTTCTACTATTTTTTGCTTTGATTCCGGATGGTTTTAGAGTTTAAGACATGTATCAACTTTTATATACATACAATATAAATATGGAGGCATAAAACAATTACAGCAAAGCTTCAAGCAATACAATGATCAATTTGTGGATAAAAGCAGCCAATGTGTTATCATGTCAAAAGTTGAGAGGAGAGGTAAGATGATGTGTTCCAGCATAGGTTTTAAGATCGGAAGTGGACTGAAGCTTTGTTTAATTACTTGACGGAGCCAATTTTGACCATAAAATCAACATCTTGCTTCCATTGGAGAACATGTCAACGACTCTGATATAACCTTTTCTGTTCTTATTCTTTCACATTATAATGAATGTGGTTCAGTACATACACTCCCTGTCTGTACCCAGGTCAAGTTATTATTAGGGTGCATATGCGATAGAGGGTCTCTAAAAGTCATGATTCATATTCAAATATAAACGTGGGATACGATTGTTTCGAAACATTAGATATTTCATTTAAAACTAAAAGTGGAAACAGTCCTTGTGATCGCTGCAACTAGAGGAGATGGAAGATGACCTACAGTAACAATAATACACTGGACTTAGTTTACAAGTATGTAGGGTTCATCAATATATTACGTGGAGTGATGGATCCTTGCTAGCCGCGTCGCTCATGGTTTGGAAATTTTTAAAGATTGACCTTCAAATATTACGAGTCTTTATTTGTATAGAAAATACAACTCCAATTGCTTTGCTTTGCTTCAATCACAAGATACAAGAACTAATGGGGTGCATTTCAGGGAAGTTGTCCACAAAGAAAGAAAAATCCAAAGCCAAAAATAGTAAATATCCTTTTCATTCTTCACATACTAAAATAGCAAAAGCAAGTAACACAGAATTACAAGAAATTTCATATTATAAAATTTTAATAGCTTAATATAAACCCATTTATAACTATAACCAATAAATAATGATTAACAAAATTTTGCATCCAAATATCCCAAACGAAATCTGACAATTTTTCACATTTAAAACATTTGAATATTTCACTTGACAATAACTAAGATTAGTCCCAATTGTAAACAGTTCCAATTATTGGAATATAATTGTACTTTTTTATAAGTGTTGGGTGCATGAATGACCCGAAATTTATGGGTATCGAAAATTGTGTTTCTGGATTACTATTTTCGTAAATCGGGTTCGTAAATATTTATTAGAAATATTTATGAATGATAGTTGAGTGGTTAATTAGATTTTGGTTAAGTGAATTAGCTTGAATTGAGATTAATTTAGTATAAAGATTAGATTGAATATAGTGTAAAAGTTGAATAATTGAATCAAGAAAATTTGAACAACTAAATTAGTAAATAATCCATAAGGGAAAATAGTGACAAATGTGTGGAAAATATAATCCCATGTGTATGTATAATATACATATATTTATACTTAGTATTTAAGTATATAATATAATAGTATATTAATATAATAATATAAAATAATAAAACATAAAATAAATAAAAGAAAATAAAGAAACAAAATAAGAAAAGGAACAGAGAAAGAAACGAAAAGGGAGGAAGAAAGAAGAAAAGAAAAAGAAAATGGAAAATTTAGGTTTTAGGGTTTAGGGTTTAAAGCTTAATTTTGTAAGTTAATTTAGTCCATTTTCTTATAATTTTGATGTTTTAGAAGCTTTAAAACAAAGTTTTGTTGAAATAAAGTTGAGGTTTTGGAGATTTATAGGTTTTTAAGCATGGTTCATGTTGAACAAATTGTTGAATTAGGGATTTAATTGAATGAATATCAAGTTAGAATTGATTAAGGGATTAAATTATAAAAGAAGCTATAAGTTTTATGTTAGAGGGACTAAATTGAAAGAAACTTGAGAGTAGAGTTTTACCATGGATATTTGATGGTTAGGGTGAATATGATAGGAAATTGAATAGAAATGAAGTATAAATTGAGTGATAAAAGTAAAAGAGTTAATTAGGATCAAATTGAAATTAAAGCAATTATTTATTGTGAATTAATGTTGTATTAATAGTGTAAATTGTTTAATTTCCGTAGCTAATGTAGTACCGGAGACATCGACAAAGAAAGGAAACGAGAAGGTTGATGAATAGTAATCCGAGAATTACGGTTTGTATTTCTATAAACCGAACTTAATAATTAATTGTTGCTTTTATTATTTAATGTATATGGTAAGAGAGATAGAGGTAAGAATTGCAATTTTTGTATTGGATCGAAATAAGTTGTGAATATTGAATCGAAGTGTGAATTGACTGTTATCTGAAAATTGATAGTGAATTGAATACTCTATTGAAAGTATCGGGCTAAGTCGGATATAGTTGGCATGCCATAGGATTGGGTGTGTTTAGGGATACTTTGACCTCGAGTCGATGAGGCACTATAAGTGTCGTACTGTTACTGTTACTTCGGTTTAATCCGATGAGGTATTAAGTACTGTATTGTTATTGTTTACTTCGGCAAAACCGATGAGGCACTAAGTGCCGTACTGGTGTGTTTGGTTGGATCCGTGTATCCCTCCAGGTCTGAATTATGTTAATAGGGGTAAACTACTGTACTAAATAACTGAATGACTGTACTACCATACTAAATAACTAATTGTTATTGATTGATATTAAATTGAATTGAATATTTCCTTGAGAAGGAGTTGTGAATATAGTTATTGTTATGAAATTGAAATCTTATAGTTTAAATGCATTTGAGTTAATAATTGATTTAAGTGTTGGTTTATAGAAATACCACTAAGTGCATAATTAGCGTACGGTTTGTTTTCGTGCGCAGGTTAGGTACGAAAGTGACTAACGACTCAGCATTCAAGCCGGTCCCGAACTCAAATACGTGGTGATATATTTTCTCTTTTGAAAATGGCAAATACCTAGGTTGTCTTTTGAAGTCATTTTGAGATGTGAATATTAATGGTGTATAAGATGATTTTGGTTGATCTATATACATAAATATATGTCTTATAATATGGTCATTTTCATGGTTTAATTTGAATTGATTTGAATGGTATTTAAATAAATTGTTTAGAAAATTTATGTTAGATATCTATGAACATCCATGAGTTAGATTGTTATAATGACAGTTTTGATATGTTTTAGATGCAATTAATCATGTTTTGGATTGATTAAAAGATTGGATTTTAAGTTGCTTGTTATTCAAGGTTTGCAGGGTTGGCAAACTTGAATTGAAAGACTCATTTTGAGTCCACACAGCTTGACACACGGGCGTGTGATCAGACAGTGTGAGACACACGGCTTATACATGGGTTGGTGATTAGGCCGTGTGTCCCCTGCATTTTAAATGTTGTAAACAGAATGCCCAGGAATAGCCACACCAGCAGAGACACCGGCGTGTGTCTCAGCCATGTGAGGCACACGGCCACAGCACACGGGCATATGCACTGGCCGTGTGAAAATTGCTTTAGATTCGAATTGAAAATAAATCCACACGGGCTAAGCACACAGGCGTGTATCTTGCCGTGTGAAACTAATTTGTTATAAGCAATAAGTCAGAGAGTTACACGGGTAAAGGACACAGGTGTGTCCTGGCCGTGTGAGCCACACGATTAGTCAACACGGGCGTATCATGGAGACACGGGCGTGTCTCCTAAACCACACGGGCGTGTGGGTACTGTTCATAAGAAAAATTTTGGAAATTTTACGAAAAATTTTATAAGCTTCTAATCGGGTCCCGATTTGTTTCTAACTTCTTCTTTGGGCCTCGAGGGTCCATTAAAAGGTCAATAAAACAAATTACTGAACTGTATAATAAATATTCTTGTATTATTCGTATTTAATCTGTAGTGATTGATAATACTCCGTAATCCTGTTCCGATGTCGGAAAAAGATTAGGGGGTATTATAGTGCAATTTAACAATTTCTCTTTAACCACATGGTTAACATGCTGCTCACCACCGTGCACTTTAAGCCACTTAAGTCTCAGTTAAGGTGATGCAAGTTTTCCGGTTGAGAAGATTCCACTACTTAGCAATAATTTGTTTCAGGGAATTCAGCACTGTGATATATGAAACTACTTTGTTTAGCATGTATTCTGCAGAATTCTGACATTCATGTCCCCTAAATCTAACAATGACTCTTTTTTTCAACAAACCATATCTCATAAATGGGATATTTCATTTCAGAAGTATCCTACGAGTAGTCTTATAATGTCAGCAAGGGAACTATAATATATGTAAAAATATATTTATGTTTTCTGACAATGCCAAGTATATAATATATGGTGAGCAGAACAAGTATATGGACCTTGTTTACCATTTTGGAACTATATTTTGGTGGTTGGTCCTTGTAGTTGCCTCCTAACAAGAGCTGTGTAGATACCATCCTCACGGAGAAGATCTTCATGTGTGCCACTTTCGGCTATCTCTCCGTTGGATATGACGGCTACAGTGTCAGCACTTTGGACTGTTGATAGCCTGTGTGCTATGACCAGAACAGTCCTACCCCTCATCAATGAATCCATGGCGTCCTATATGGTGCAAGAAAAAAGTAAGGATTTTATTTGGATAGAGGGCATGATTTGATAAACAGATAAATGGAGCAACTTCAGTCTCACCTGGACAAGGTATTCGCTTTCGGCATCCAGTGCACTTGTGGCTTCATCCAACAGCAATACTTTTGGATTCATCAATAGTGCTCTCGCAATTGCTATTCTTTGCTTCTGGCCTCCTGAGAGCCTCAAACCACGTTCTCCAACGACTGTTTTATACTTTTCCGGAAATTTATCTATGAATTCATGAGCATTAGCCATTTTCTGCAACATTGTAGTTTATCAGCATACATGCATACACAAACCAAAATCCAAGAAGATGGCTTATAGATATTGGTCAAAGAGGAAGAAGTTAGAACATGATCAGAACTCACAGCTACAGATTCTATTTCTGAACTGCTTGATTTTCCACTGAACCCGTAAGCGATGTTCTCCTCTATAGAACAATTGAAAAGAATAGGTTCCTGGCTGACTATACTTACCTGCATTCCAGAATGGCAAGAAGAATAAGGGTGTTAAAGAAATCTCGGGGCATCAAAATGATCAAGTATCTGTGAAAGCCATAGATAATTTAATGCGATTATTGTATCTAGAACATGAATACAGAAGGGTGAAATTATACAATTTAAATAGCTGTTTACACATTTCCACTCAATGGCCGATATAAAGCTTAAACCATATATTCATTCCAATCTAGTTTGAAATGACAAAAGCTGTGTGCCAAGTGAGAAACTGTAAACAAAGCAGATAAATAAATGCACTACTGTTGTATTAAAAGGATGGCCTAAATTAGAGGTGGCAAACTGGTGGGTTCGAATAATGTTGCTATCGGAATGACACCATGGTAATCTGTTTCCTGTTGTGAACTTGACTACAGGTTTTATGAAAGCTATGCAGATATCAAGAGATTTCAGAAAAGCGAGGACTACCTTTTTGTGAAGATATTCATGAGATATTTCCACTAAAGGAACTCCATTTAACAAAATCTCTCCCTTCAAAGGATCGTAAAATCTCTCAATTAAGTTTGCAATCGTGGTCTGCAACAGATAAGAAATTTGGGACATCAACTATTAAAATACTCCAACAGAGAAAACTGGAAAAACAGTAATGGGGAAAGGGATGATGTTACTTTTCCACCACCACTTGGTCCAACAAGGGCAACTTTCGAACCAGGTTTTAGTTTCAATGTTATTCCCTGCAATTCAAACAGTAATCTGTTTCAAATCACGAAGTTCGAGAATTGTAAAACCATGACCTAAATTAATCTCCTAAATAACAAATGTTCTTTCTCTATCAGAATTCGTTGACCAGAGCAATGCCAATCTATGTACTTCAATTTTAACCTTGTTTTACTGTGATCTTCTTCAATTTTATCATGTTGCAAGTCCTAAAAGGGCAGGCCGACTAAACCAAATCCATCACCATGGTATAACAAGGAAATCATTACCTTTAGTATCATATCACTTGGTCGAGAAGGATAAGCAAACCACACATCTTTCAATTCTACATCTCCATCGGGATTTCTGCCATTGAGAATACAACATCATGGACTATAAGCAATCAATGTCTTGACAAAAATGGTATTATGAGGTAAGTTTATGCTTTTGATTTTCAATGTTAGGAAAACTATCTAGTTACTGCCTTAAAACTGTTGGACTTTTAAAAGTATATTGTAATATGACTTACCCTTCTGGACACTTGTCCCCGGATTTCGGCATGCTTGACACGCGATCTAAGAGCTGGAAAACCCTCCTACTTGCGCCTGCAGCTTTCATGGCAGTTGAATATAACCCGGACAAAGAGGAGACTGCAGATCCAACTGCAGGCGGAGAGAGATACTATATAAAAATTTTGGTGGCAAAATTCTGCCAATGAAGGTGGTAGATTTATAACTTCCCGGATTGGTTAAGCTTGGAATGTTGTTACCACATATCAGCAATCATGAGATGAAATTATTTAACCATCATAAATGAGCAGAAACTAAGCAAAACTTGAACATTGAGGAAGTACCTGTGAGGCTATAGAGGATGAAGGATGTGAGAGAACCCACAGTCATAGATCCTGTTATTGTCAAGTAGGCACCATAGAACACTACGGCCATAACAGAAAATGTGAATGCAGCATTTACTCCTCCAAAGAATAGACCAACTAGTTTCTGTTGAAGAAAACAATACAAGTTATGCAAAGTTTAGCTTCCAAACACACGCGTGACAGGAAGATAGAGAGAGAGCAAGCTTTAGCATCCTGAAACTCACAGCTTGTTTTAGTCCGAGCTGCAGTGTCTCGTCAACTTTTTCGGTGTAATTCGATATTGCAAAACCTTCTTGAGCAAATGATCTAACTGTTCGAATGGCTCCAAAAGATTCCTAAACATTAAAGTATCTCATGAAGGATATACTATCAAATAATCAATAATAACGTTAGTGTGATAGTAGAAATCAGAAATATTTTATATAAACCTCAGCAATTGAGGATGCTACTGCAGCTGCTGCTTGTGTTTTGTGTGAAAGTTCCTTGAGATAGCGTCCGAGTCGTCGTATAGCAACAGAAATAACCGGTACTATAGCCAATGATAGCACTAACAGGAATAAAAACTACCATGAGCACTCTGCTTATCTGATAGAGGAATCAATAAAAAAAATGAACAAAAAAAATCACATACACGTTAATTTCCAAGATGAAGAAAACATGAAGGCAACACCAATAGAGGCGGTTGTTAGATTCCGGAGTGCCTCTGAAAGATTAGTTGTTGCTGCATTTTTTATAATCTGGGTGTCCTCAGATAGCCTGCTGAGGAGTTCCCCTGTTCGAGTAACATCAAAGAAGGCTATTTCCTGTTGGAACTATTTTAGGATCAGTTTTGCTGAAAATCAAGCTTCAAGAGAAGGCTGATTCAAGCTATGAGCAGAATAACTATCAAATCATTGGTTACATGAACCATCAATCTTAATTCTTAAAGCTGGGTAATCATTAACTGGCAATATCATATAACTAGTAGCTGCTCTAATTGGCCTGACCTGATGAATAAGATGACTGAATAAGTCTCGCCTAAGGCGAGCTACAACCCTTTCACTGGCAGAAGAAAAGAGCCATGACCGAAGTGCTGTGGACACAGACCTAAATGGATGAGAGAAAAATAACTATAGTGTCAAACTTTTGAAGTCAAAAGATCAAGTAATATAGTTTATAAAGTTGATGCATGAATATGGATGCAATAGACTAAGGAAATAGAGATATGAAAATTCCTAAAAAGGAACTAGTCTTCAACTAAATTACATCATCATAGAAGTTTATTATAGGATCTGATTCTTAAGACAATATTTTCAGGTTCAGTATATGTTTTTGCAAATCTTCAAGCCTTCTTGAAATACAAAAACTAATTGACATTTTAGCAGAAACTCTGCTATAAGATCAATATATACAAGATATTAAGCGAAAAACATGAAGACAAGCCAAGATAATGCTGTTTTTAAGATAATCTATGACTAGAACCTGAGATGTATTTTTTTCTTGAAGCATTTCAACGGATAAGCTGGTCTCATGGAAACATCAAAATCTCACAATGATGTAAGGGAACACTCATTATCTATCTCTCTCAAAAATGAAGGAGCATATGAAATGCTACAAGAAAAAGGATTGTTTCTTTCCAACTTAAGAAAAGTCGAAAGCCAGATAAACCTTAACTATCTCATATATCAATGGATGCCCAATTGTTAAAATAGACAACTATGAATAAAACCATAACTAGTAGAACACTAGAACCTGAAAATCACAAAAGGAAAAGGAATACCCTATTACAACGATCAGCACAATGTATGTTACAGTATTCTTGACAGCTTCCAGGGCCTCTGATTGCTGTTCAGGTGTCCTTATATCTCTTGAAACAATGTCTATGATCATTCCACCATATTTAGGCTGCAATAAAAGCAATTTGACATAATGCAAAAATGAGGAAACAAGAGTAAGGGCAGGATAAAACCTTATTTCACAGTTGACTTCTGCTCTTGATTTCTAAATGGTTTCATATGAACGTTTCCAGCTTACTGGAAAATAGAGTTTGAAGTGAAAGAATTCCTTTGATGTTACAATTTTTGCTTGCATACTATTGTGCCAAACAGAGAAAAAAATTAAAAAATACAGTATGTTTGAAGGAGCAATTCATAATCTTGCACGATGTTACATTTCTTTCACTCTTTAGAAGGCAACAATATTTCACAGTATTCTATGCCATGTAAAAGAAGACACTGAACATAAAGATGTGACAATCTCCAAAAAATGGGTTACCATCAAAGGTGAGCTGTTTTAAGGGGGAAACTGTTAAGAGCTTACATACATACATCATGATGAATTTTTGCATTTTGTAGTTTTAATTCTAATTTGGGTTTATTTCTACAGTAGAATTAGAGCTATTCTGGATGATGGAAATACAAATGAAGGGCCATGGAAACACAACACTCAAAACAAAGGGAACTGGACAAATGACCTTTTTTTAAGCATAAACAGTCAATGATCAAATGACCTTTTTTTAAGCATAAACAGTCAATGATGAGCCAATCCTATTCCTAAAATGTGCTTTGTGGTTAACAGCAATGAGTTTGTACTCATTTTTCATCTCAAATAATCATGGATCATGATCAAAGTAAAAGGTAAATAAAGGAATTTTAAGAACAACAAAGAAGATTTGGGCATTATGAGACTAAAGTTTGATTAGAAACAACATACAATCAAGAGATTTGTAGTGGATGCTATCAATAATGCAAAGGTGGCAACAAATATCTTCCCAGCATCTGGCTTTGCCTGAAAATTGAAGGGAAAAAAAGCATTTCAATGCACATTGATGTTAGAACTCCATGCTTAGAAATGATGGGAAACAATCCATCACTAACCAGTGCAAATACTCTCCAAAATCCAACATTGACTGCCTGAAAATTTCAAAAGGAAGACCAAAAATCCTTAAGTCCCCCCAAAAAATTTGCTAATTGGGAAATAAAAATGTAGGAAAATAGCTTCAAATATCACCTCTTCTGCATTGCCTTGCTCAAGGTCTGACAGAGGACTTTCAGCTGCTTGTTGCCCATTTGTTTGCTTATTTGCCTGCACAAAATAAAGTGAATTGTTTCCACTAAACCAGTGTTTGTGTGAATTTCTTATATTAAATTGCAAAATAAAAATATGCTTTAAATAGTCTTCTTCTAATGTTGTTTCAGCATTTCTTTTTCTTTTAAGCACCTCAAAAATTAAATTAGAAAAAGAGAACAGATTGTACCTTATGTTAGGTATCTTTCTTGGTTCAGTGAAATAATCTCAATTTCTATTTTCCATTTTTATGCTATTCATTCTTTTTCCTCTCAATGTTTCACTTTCATTAACTAAAATGAATACTAAGATAAGAAAAGCTGGTCCTCTAAATTCTATCAAAAATTCTTTTGAAATCTGCATAAGATAACTAAAATCTACAGAGCTGAGTGAAGAAGAAAACCAAATAATCACTTACTTCAGCCTAATCTAACTAAAGAATTTGATGTCATAGACCATTAAAAAAATAAAACTAATCGGAGTCAGGCTCGACATGATATGCTTGATTCCTTTTAAGTTTTTTTTTTCATATATTTGGAGCATAATATTTTCATAGCTATATCTATATATATATATATATATATGAAAAATTGGGCTAACATATCTCAAAAATCAAATAAACCTACTTGATGGAGAAAACAAAAAGACACAAAAACGATCATATAAATTCAAGTACTACCCTTTGCAGGTTGCAGGCTACAGATACCCATAAAAACAGAAACAAACATTCTTTTATTGTGAAGGAGAATCACCAATAAAAGAATCCCAGAAAATTTAATCAAATTAAATTATAAAAAGAAAGAAGAAAACCAACCTCCTTGTTCAAAAGAGGTGCTCTTTCACTTCCAGAACTAGAAATGGAGTTTGAAGTCTCATCTAAGCTATGTTTCTTCCCCATCAAAACACTCACCACAACAAAAACACCGGAAATGGGAAATCGGACTTCTTTTTATAAGATTTTGAGCAATTATAAAAGAACTTGGGATTTTTATTTGGTCCACAGCATTCGTTCTGTTAGTGTCAACTTTCCAACGTCTTTGTTTATTGATTTATTAAAAAATATTCTATTATTTGCAAAATTTTCCACGGCAGGTTTTTTTACTACCAATTATGGGAATTGAATTCTAGATTTCATGCCGATTAACTTGAATCCCAAGTAATTTTATCATTAAGCTAATCACTTAGTTTGCAAATATATGTTCAATTTTTGGATATTAATTTTAATTATTTTATTTAAAATTTATATAGTAGAATGATGGCAATAGTATTAATAATTATTTAAAAGAAATGGTATATTATCTTTTTCCTCAACTGAATTGGTACTTGATTAATTCATCACACTTGATCAAGTATAGATTACAAATTGAGAGGGAAGATGATAATAACAAAACCTTAGGTTTTTCGGGTGACAAAAACTTAAAAAGCTATTGTTTTATGTTGTTGGCAATGAATCGTGTATGCATTTGGTATCGTGTGAAAATTAGAGTAATGTCTTGAATAGGGATGAACTCAAAATTTTTGTTCAGATAACTTAAATCAAATTATTATTTTATTTTATATAAGACATAGTTTTACGATATTAATTTGTAATTTATTTGAAAAACTAAATCATAATTTTATTATTTTGTTTGGTTAAACCTTCATGGTGTACTTGTTTGGGTGTAAAAAATAGAAGGATGGCGGAGGGAATCATAAGTGGAAGTAAAATAAATTTTTAAGTGTGTTTGGGTGGGAAGAAAAATGAGAGAAAAGAAAATATAAGAGATGATCATTTTTCATCTAATGCATAAAAATCAATCTTTCCAAATTAGAATGGCAAGAAAATAAAAAATAAAAGAGAGGTTTATGTTAGTTTAAAATTGTGTATTTTTTGCCAATTAAGTCTTAGCTCGATTGGCTTGAACATTGTTGTCAATACAAGAGAACGTAGATTCAAGTGCATTGAAATGTATTATCTTACTATTTACGGGTTGAGAAGAGTTATGCCTAATTCTAGACATTATGTTAAAAAGAACAAACCACACAAATTCTCCTTGTATTATGAATATAAAAATACATAAATATTATAATTATAATTTTAAAATAAATCTATTTGTGCGAGAAATATTTTGTAAATAAAATATTTATTAATTAATATCTTTGTTGTTTCTTGGAGGGACAGAAGTCACATATGGATTATATGTTTCATAGGTTAGCGGACAGGTTAAAAGAGCCAATTAATTTCAATTTTTAATTATGTGCCCTTAGTTTGGTAAAAAAATAGGAATAATGTCATATTTGGTATTTATATTTTTATGAAATGTTTAATATGGTATTTATATTTTAAAAATGTTCAATATGGTACATGAACTATCAGTCATATATTATTATGATACCTAAAGTTTATACTGTTAGTGAATGCTAAGATAGCTAATGAAAATTCGACATGTGAATCTTTTTTCCAAATAACCTATTTCACATGTATAATATAAGATTATGTGAAAAATTAAATTAAATTAAATTTAAAAATAAATAATTAGACCTCAACAATATTTGATTAATTAAAAAATAAATACTGAATTTACATAAATAAAAACATCATCATCTTCACTTAAAAACAAATACTAAAGTCAATTCTTAAAAAAAATATTTGAAATCAAATTTCCTTCACATTAAACATTAATGGCATAAGTTTGATATTAATTTTCTTCAGTTTTTTTCAAAAGCTTTACTTTCTCTTAATTATGTCAACCAAATCACAAGCCATATCCAAAGCAAATTTTAGGAAATTTTGTCTTAAATAAATTTTGGAAAAATTTTGGCAAATTTTTTCTAAAACCAAAACTTTAACTTTTGTGTATGAAGCTATTCAAATATGAAAAAAAGTCTTATGTTTTCCTTTTTTTTTATAAAGTATAATGATTTATTTAACCCACCAATTTTATTAAAAAAAGTCATTTCAATTTTTTTTAGCTCTTAAATTTATGTTTTTTTAATGGAAAAGTTATTGTTTTTTTTTAATTTTATTGACATTGCAAACACGTGAATGCCATGTCAATATTTAATTTTTTTAATTTAAATTTTCAAAAAAATTATAAAACTATTTTTAAAAACTAAAAATAATTAAAATTATTAAAAATTATAAAAAAAAATTAACATTTCCATAACCGAAAAAATTAATAAACATTAATTTTTCCATCAAATATTAATGTTTCATCTAGGTGGCAATCCACATGTATGCCACACCAACAAAATTAACAAATGTTAACTTTTCCATTCATTTTGAGGTGATTTGATAAAAAAATACAATTTTAAGGGCTAAAAGAGGCAAAAAATTAAATGGAGAGATAAAATAATTTTTTTCGTAAATTGGAGGGCTAAAAAAATCATTATGCATTTTCCCAATATTGCAAACACTCGATTAATTAGACCTAATGTTTTTAAAAGGTTAAAATATGCTATAGGTCCTTATATTATTTTCAAATTTGGAATTTAATCCTTTTTATTTTCTTTCAAGAAATTTAGTCTCTCTATTTTTTAGATTTCAAATTTTAGGTCCAACTATTAACACTATTAATATTATTTTATTAAATTCATGTTCATTATAACACTATTTTTTTAGTTACATTGCTACTAAGTAAATATTTTTTTATTTATTTCAAAATGTCATGCCAATAAATTTAACAAAAAATAATGTTAATAATTGGACTTAAATTTTAAAATTTAGAAAGTAGAGAGACTAGACTTCTAAAAATAAAAATATATGGACTAAATTTTAAATTTAAGAAAAGGGGTTTACTTAATGGCTGGCCACATATTACCTCCCTAAGTTGTGTTGGGTGGGATTTGCGGATATTACTATTTTGTGCTTAAAATATATGTGGTGGAAATGGGCATGGCAATTGGATTCCTTGAATATTCCACTCTACTTTTATGTTTACACGAGAGATTAGTCAACTTAAGCACATGGATTGAGAAGTCCCTAAATTTTTTATAATTTGAAATTTAGTTTTCCTTTTTTTTTATTTCAAAATTTATATCTAATTGTTAACCTCGTCAATATTTTTTTGTTAAATTTGTTAGTTTGACATTTTAAAATTAAAAACAAATCTTATTTTAAAATTGACATTATAATGAGTTTGAATTTAACAAAATAATAATAATGGTGTGACAATTGAATGTAAGTGGTTTATATGTTTGACGCAGGTGGTTTGAGTTTTCCTTGCATGCAAGTAAATTTCATATTATTACATATTTTATATTAACACTTTTCTCTTGAGTTTTGTAGGTTTACCAATCGAGGCACTTTCAATTCTACCAATCAGGTTAACTGGCCAATCGCTCTCGACAAATTACGAATGACAAAATTCTACTGAAAATAATACTTTCAATTATTGAGAGACTGATGTATTGCTTTTCAAACGATAATTTAAAAACTTATTTTGGAAGAGTAGACCCTTCACCATACCATTGGTTCTGTTAGTGTCAACTTTCCAAGGTCATTGTTTATTGATTTATTCTTTTTAAGTGCATAAGAAAATAATGTATTATT
The DNA here is from genome assembly GCF_007990345.1 of Gossypium hirsutum. NCBI lineage: Eukaryota > Viridiplantae > Streptophyta > Magnoliopsida > Malvales > Malvaceae > Gossypium > Gossypium hirsutum. Next base: position 105,383,956 of record NC_053428.1, on the reverse strand, counting down.
TGCAAAATTTTCCAGGGGGCAGGTTTCTTTTTAGTACGTAGAAGATGAAGTCATACTCATGAAAACTTTTCCTATTAAAAAGTTATTTAATAATATTATAAGTGATTTGAATCTAAGATGTTAAGTTTTTATTTATTTTATTTAAATATTACATAAAAAGTACGAGAAGATACAAGTATTATAATAATAATATTAGTTATCATTTAATAAAAATGTGCATTAGTCTTTTTTTTTAATTTATTTGATACCTGATTAACCCGTGACACTAACTTAATCGAGAATTTTATAGTAATTATAGATAATATATTACCATAGAGGAAAGAGATGACAATAGCACTGTTTGAACCCTAGTCTCTTGAGTGGCAATAAGAGCTTAGCCACTACTCTTTTATGTTGTTGGCCCAAATGGGTAGAACTAAGTACGATGAGCAGAGTATGCATTTGGTATGCTTGGGAAATTTTAGAGTAATTTCTTGACTAAATATGACTTCAGAATTTTTGTTTTGGAGAGATCCACTTATATCAATGTAAAACTAAAGTAATTTCATACACTTTGTAATTTTTTATAAGATTATATTTTGAAGCAATCTAAGTTTTACATTGATGTAAGTGGAAATATTGTGTCAATTTAATGTTTCCTTGAAAGATGAAACTATATTTCTCAAAAGAGAAAAAAACCTCGAAATCATGATCTAAGAAAAGAATGATGCGTTCAAAGCAACTAAGAAGGAGTTAAATGACGCCAAAGCTATCTTAAAGAAGTTTGGAGGTCAAACTGAGAAGTTTGATGAAATTTAGGCTATAAGGTTATTTGAACCAGCCCATAGAAGACTTGGTTACATCAATAAAGATGTGAGCCCAACCCAATTTCAAATTTATAATATAATATTTTTCTTATATATATATATAATTTGTATTATCTGAAAACTAAATATCTTATATATGATGTAAATATCTAAAATATGTTTAAGTTTTTTTTTTGTGTGTGTTTCAGAAATTTAATAAAAGATATATATATACATATAAAAGATATACACATATAATTACTAAATATTTTAAAAAAATAAGGGTAAACTATTAAAATAGTCATTTTTGTTTACTTTAAATTATATATTAGTCACTTATGTTTGAAATGTTATGTTTTAGTCCCTTACATTATCGCGTTGTAACATTTTATTTACTGAGTCGTTAATTGCCGTTAACGGTGTAACGGTAAGCTAGTATGACACGTTAAATCATTATTTCAAACAAAAAAGTTTAGGTTAATTTATACAATCGATCCCTATACATTTTTGTTTTGAGCAATTTACTTTTTTTTCTTTTATGTTTTTTTCTTTATTTTCCATTCTCTTCTGCTTCTCCATTTGTTTTCCTCCTTCCTCCATTTTCTTTTAGCGTAGTTTTTATATGTTTTCCATTAGTTAAAATTAGTCTTTATACTTTTATTTTTTTGAACAATTTAATTTTTTCGAGTGAGGCAAGCTTGTAGACTAGCTTTAACAAATGAAAAATATAAAAAAACTACGTTAAAAGAAATGAAGAAAGGAGGAAAACAAATGGAGACGGGAAGTAGAAGAGAATGAAAAAAAAGAAAGTTAAAAGAACATAAAAGAAAAAAATTTAAATTGCTCAAAATGAATAAAATATATGGATCAATTGTAGAATATAACCTAAAATTTTCATTTAAAATGATGATTTAACGTGCCAAGTCAACTTACCGTTGCACCGTTAATAATAATTAATGGCTCAGTGACTAAAATGTTACGACACGATAACGTAAGTGACTAAAACATAACATTTCAAACATAGGTGACTAAAATGTAACTTGAGCCAAGCAAAAGTGATTATTTTGACAATTTACCCTAAAAATAATTATATTTAAAAAATAAAAATTAGAGTTTCCTTAAACAAACTTGAGTTATATTTAAAGTATGGGTGGACGTGGTCAAAACTTGACCGTTCATAATCATATGTTTTACATCTAACTATAGTTTGAACTGCATTTTTATTTTTGGTATATTTGAATTACATTTTTGCAATTAATAACTGTTTGGTTACACATGTAATAATACAAAAAATGTTATTTTTTATATAATTATTAAGATAATTAGATAAAAAACAAAATTTAAATTTAAATTAGAAAGAAAACCTCTTTAGATTAAACGAAAAAATTCTTCCTCTTTTTCATATGCTAAAAAAATAAAATTAGTGTTTTGGTTTTAAGATGATTACGTCTATGTTTTACTTTTGGGTAAACTATTAAAATAGTCTCTTTTGTTTGTCTAAAATTACATTTTAGTTATTTATGTTTGAAATGTTACTTTTTAGTCACTTACGTTATCTTGTTGTAACATTTTAGTCACTGAGCGTTAATTTCATTAAAGGTGTAACGGTAAGCTGACGTGGCACGTTAAATCATAATTTCAAATGAAAATTTTAGGTTAAATTATACAATTGGCCCCTATATTTTTTTTATTTCGAGCAATTTGATTTTTTTTCTTTTACATTAAAAGAGATGGAGAAGTGAGGAAATGAAGGAGAAGAAGAAGAGAGTAGAAAAAAAAGAGGAAAGTTAAAAGAACGTAAAAGAAAAAAATTAAATTGCTCAATACGAAAAAAATATGAGGACCAATTGTATGATTTAACCTAAATTTTTTGTTTAAAATGATAATTTAATGTGCCATGTCAATTTACTGTTACACCATTAACGGCAATTAACGGCTCAATAACTAAAATGTTACAACATGTTAACGTAAGTGACCAAAACGTAACATTTCAAACATAAGTGACTAAAATGTAACCTGAGAGAATAAAAGTGACTATTTTAGCAGTTTAACCTTTACTTTTTTGAATGATGTTACCATTTTAATTGATGAAAAGTAACAAAAAAATATTTAAATTGCTTCGAAAACACATTCCATTATTTGTTATATTATGTGCATACTTTGCATTTATGTTTTCTTTGCAAAATTGGTATATAGGATATTAGTCAATAATGGTCTAAGAAATTTTAAATGGTATGTATTTTTTAATATATTTAATTTATTTTTATCTAAATTCTAATTTAATTAATTTGTTTTCTTCTAATTATACTATTTTTAAAAATTTTATTTAAGGTTTTGTTCAATAATATTTTGCTTCAGTTTTATTGATATGAGTATCAGGGTATTTGTACATGTTGTTACTGGTACTATTACAGCTCATGATAGGACCCCACTATTTGTTCTTGACTCTACTGTTTTCGATACTGACATTCTTTGTGAGCTCCAGGCTTGTTGGGCACGTGTCTACGAAACACGTGGTCCTTTTTGCTCCTGAGACTGGCATTCAGGGTGAGCTCATACCTGCTAGACGCGTGTCTAGGTGGCCTGTGGAGCATGTGACACTTCCTGTGAGTTCCTTGGGTGCATGCGAGGTGAGACTGCGGCCTTCCATAGGTCCCACAAGTTGGGTTTGTAACCTTATCTTGTGAACTGATTTTGTGAGTTGTACCTATGATCCTACCCTATAAGCTCGCGCAAGGTTCCTGCGAGGTAGGTCTGTAGCATTGCCTTGTAATCTGATTCACCTTGTTGTCCTCTCGTGGTCAGGTCATGGGTCGGAAGCTCGAATCTTTTTTACGGTTCGGGTCTCATATTATTGACATATAACATAGTTATTATTTTTTTAATATTTTTAATTATGGAAATTTTATTTTCTTTAATTTTAATACGTCACTGTATAAAATTTTGAATAAAAAACCACAAAAAATAATCAATTAAAAATGTGTATCAAAGAGACTAAAGTCGTGATAATATGAGATTGTTAATTTTTTTATTAACGCTTTAAAAGAATTTTAATTATAAACATGCCTTTTTAAAAATGAGGAAAGTTAATTTACGGCTTTTAAATTTAATATCAATTAGATTAAAAAAAAGTTTAGGTATTAAATAAAAATTTAAAATAAAAAATAAATATAGTAACAATAAGTAACTCATTTATCAGAATAGGGTAAATTTCATTATTAACCCTTAAATTATGCATAAGTTTTTATTTTTGTCATTAAATTATTTGAAAGTTTTTATTTAAGTCACCGAACTATTAAAAAATTTTCATTTAAGTCATTGGGTTGCTAATATTTTTTTAAAATGTTCAGCTAACGGGCTCTAAGCGACACTTTAACGATCGATATTGTTATAGGCGAATTTGGCCCACTCACATTTTCAAACCCAAACCAATACATTGCAAAACCCAATTATCCTTAACCCAAATACATTTACAATCCAACCCTAAAACCCAACAAATCACCACCCAAATTAAACCTACCCATTACTTCAAACCCTTACCCACAACAACCCATTAAACCTAGCCCCCAAATAACCTAAATACCCAAAACCCAAAGGCCCATTTACTATCCAAACCCAACTAACTAACCCCAATTACCATTAACCCATTTAAATAAACCAGCCCACTAAACAAATAACCAACCCTAAGCCCAAGTCAGACAAAACAGAACCCTATCCCACTTGCCTTCCCACTTGCGCCGCAACCACTGACACCACCAGCCACCAACTCTGCCACCTGCTCCATCGGCCATCTCCTGCACACAGTAGAGAGAAAGGACAGAATAATAGGATATAAAATGGTAAAGGCTATAAAAGCCATGAAATGAATGTAAAGGGGTTCCTTTTTTTTTTCCTAAGTTCGGCAGTTTTGAAATACAAAGAAATAAGAAATCATTTCAAATCCAGAATCAAGTAGTAGTCCAATGAGCATTTAGATTCAATAACAACGTTCAAAGCAAAAGAAATATCAAAGATCGAAGAATAGGAAGCTAAAAAAACTAAGGTTATTTCTTTTTTTTTTCTATTTTGTCTTATATCTATTTATTACTCATACATATAAAATATATAATAATAAATAAACAAGTAAATATAAAAAGTAAAAATAAATTTGGTTTTACCTTTTCCGGCCACTCGTGCGGTGGCCGGCGCGGGCGACGGTCCGACGGTCGACCGGTGACTGGCCCCTCTGGCGGCAGCCCCCTCTCCTTTCCCCTCTCCCTCTTCTCTCTTCCTCTCCTTTCTTCTTTTTTTTTCCTTTTCTCCCTTCAAATGATTTTTTTTTCTGAAAATGGGCCTATTTATAGCTCTCCAAAATGACGTCGTTTTGGGGGTTACACTTAAGCCCCAAACGACGTCTTTTAGGCCGTACCCGACCCGATCCGACCCGCTCCGGACAAGGATCCGCGCGTTTTTGCTCTTAGGGGTTATTTGCAAAATAGGTCCTTTCGCATTTTAATGTTTTAAATCAAGCTTATATGTATTTATGAATTGGCCCTGAACTTTGTCGCGCTTCTCATTTAGTCCCTGGCCAAGCGCAGCGTTTTAAGGCTTGGGAAAATTGCTTTTTTGGCCCCCACTGTTTGCAAGCGCATTCAAATAGATCCTCTGATTTATCTTTTATTTTAAAATTCGCCCAAACTTTGTTTTTAATTCGAATTTAGTCCTTTTTGTCATTTTTGCTCTCAAATTAATTTGTAATATTAATTTTATTTAATATTAATATTATGTTTACTATTATTATCTTTAAATATTAGTGTACTTTGTATGTATATATTATTATGTACTTTGTATGTATATATTATTATTATGTATACTTTTAGTACGTATATATATATTTATGAAGTATTATTACTAGTTGTTTATAACATTATTATTCTTTAATATATTATGCATATATTTTAATACTATATTATATATGTTGACACCATTTTTGGATGAAAACGGGGTCGACTTGGGTTTTTAAAAATAAAAACGAAATGGGAGTCGCCACCAATCTTTTTTTGATGAGGTGTGATCGGGTCACCTCGTAAACGGTTGTTTTTAATAAACGATTTGATTTTATTAAACAACGAGTTTGGTCTACGAATCCAAAAACTGGTTCGGGAGTCGGTTACGCACGAGGAAGGATTAGCACCCTCGACACGCCAAAATTGGTACCTTAGTTGATTATTTAATGTCTTTATGTCGAAATTAAAAACTCGAAAAGAATTTAAAAATACAATCCTTCTTTATATTACGTTATTTTTAAAAAAAATTACTTGGATAATCAAATGAAAAATGTCTTCTTATCTCGATTAACAAGATGTCACATCCAGTAGTTAGGACACGAACCTTGTATTTTTTTTAGATAAGCTTGCTTTTTTTTTATTTAAACTCATTTATTTTAATTTTAAAAGATATTCGATTACTTAGAATCACGAGAAAAATCGAAGTCAGTAAGTTAGGGCACGATTTTCTCGATTTCTAATACGGAATATTGCCTTTACTTCGAAAATCCTCATATCGAGAAACACGTGTCATATCCATGCGTTAGGACACAATATTGAAATCCGATATGAGTTTTTATTTTGTTTTGTATTAAGAGCATTCTCGGTATTTAGATTCACAGAAATTAGAACCCGGACGTTGGGCCCATTCTCTCAAGATCCAAGTATCGTATTGCCTTTATTTCCAAAATTTTCCTTTTTTACGAATTTGGGTAAATTGACGTAACGTTTGAAATAGCGTATGGAAAAAGGGTTGTGTTGATGGAATGACAATTTACACAAGGAGAAACAATTTATCAAACAATAGGGTACGCAAATGAATTATCATAGCATGGAAATATGAATAACGAAATAATACACATAACGACAACAATTACACTACACATTGAATGCAATGCTAATAATCAAAGTAAACAACGAACAATATAAGAGTCAATTTAAAGAAATAATAGCTCCAATAAATGATGTGCAAAGGGCATTTCAAAAAATAAAAAAAACAATTCAATAATAGAATATATATAAAAATAATAACAATGAAACAAAAAAAATAAAACACTTTTAAAAAAATATATATGTACATAAATTTTGAAATATTCAATAAGTTTATAAAAATAATATATATAAAAAAATAAGATAAAAATAAATTTAGTATAAACATCTTTAAATAAATAATAAATATAAAAACTTAAAATAAGTAATGTAAGCAGAACATATTTTAAAAATAAATAATTAAATATGTTGGGGCTGTGGTTGAAACGGATTAAAAGATCGGGCCTTAACTGCAAATACATGAAACAGGTTGCTAGGGGCTGAAATAAAAGGCCGCTGAGGACATGGGGGACCGATTGCGCAATATTCCCCGTCCCTGATGCGCGTTGGTCTGTACGACCAGATTGAATCAACGCCAATTATGTGGCCAAATTAAATGAAGGAAAGCTGCCTTGAATCTGCAGTAGGATTGGAGGGACCAAAGGCGCAAATTACCCATTAGGGCAATAATGCGCCAGGTCTTCCTCCCTTAAACGGCACCGTTTTATCCTATCATTTAAACCCCAAAAATCTGTCACCTGCAACCACATTTTTTAACCCCAAAAACAAAGCC
>NC_053428.1:105284478-105376044 GCF_007990345.1 Gossypium hirsutum | reverse complement strand
TTGTTAGATTCCGGAGTGCCTCTGAAAATTAGTTTGCATTTTTTATAATCTGGGTGTCCTCAGATAGCCTGCTGAGGAGTTCCCCTGTTCGAAGTAACATCAAAGAAAGGCTATTTCCTGTTGGATACTATTTAGGAATCAGTTTTGCTGAAAATCAAGCTTCAAAGAGAGGCTGATTCAAGCTATGAGCAGAATAACTATCAAATCATTTGGTTACATGAACCATCAATCTTAATTCTTAAAGCTGGGTAATCATTAACTGGCATATCATATAACTAGTAGCTGCTCTAATTGGCCTGAACCGATGAATAAGATGACTGAATAAGTCTCGCCTAAGGCGAGCTACAACCCTTTCACTGGCAGAAGAAAAGAGCCATGACCGAAGTGCTGTGGACACAGACCTAAATGGATGAGAGAAAAATAACTATAGTGTCAAACTTTTGAAGTCAAAAGATCAAGTAATATAGTTTATAAAGTTGATGCATGAATATGGATGCAATAGACTAAGGAAATAGAGATATGAAAATTCCTAAAAGGAACTAGTCTTCAACTAAATTACATCATCATAGAAAGTTAATTAATAGATCTGATTCTTAAGACATATTTTCAGGTTCAGTATATGTTTTGCAAAATCTTCAGCCTTCTTGAAATACAAAAACTAATTGACATTTAGCAGAACTCTGCTATAAGATCAATATATACAAGATAAGCGAAAACATAAGACAAGCAAGATAATGCTGTTTTAAGATATCTATGACTAGAAATGAGATGTATTTTTCTTGAAGCATTCAACGGATAAGCTGGTCTCATGGAAACATCAAAATCTCACAATGATTAAGGGAACACTCATTATCTATCTCTCTCAAAAATGAAGGAGCATATGAATGCTACAAGAAAAAGGATTGTTTCTTTCCAACTTAAGAAAAGTCGAAAGCCAGATAAACCTTAACTATCTCATATATCAATGGATGCCCAATTGTTAAAATAGACAACTATGAATAAAACCATAACTAGTAAACACTAGAACCTGAAAATCACAAAAGGAAAAGGAATACCCTATTACAACGATCAGCACTAATGTAGTTACAGTATTCTTGACAGCTTCCAGGGCCTCTGATTGCTGTTCAGGTGTCCTTATATCTCTGAAACAATGTCTATGATCATTCCACCATATTTAGGCTGCAATAAAAGCAATTTGACATAATGCAAAAATGAGGAAACAAGAGTAAGGGCAGGATAAAACCTTATTTCACAGTTGACTTCTGCTCTTGATTTCTAAATGGTTTCATATGAACGTTTCCAGCTTACTGGAAAATAGAGTTTGAATGAAAGAATCCTTTGATGTTACAATTTTTGCTTGCATACTATTGTGCCAAACAGAGAAAAAATTAAAAAATACAGTATGTTTGAAGGAGCAATTCATAATCTTGCACGATGTTACATTTCTTTCACTCTTTAGAAGGCAACAATATTTCACAGTATTCTATGCCATGTAAAAGAAGACACTGAACATAAAGATGTGACAATCTCCAAAAAATGGGTTACCATTCAAAGGTGAGCTGTTTTAAGGGGGAAACTGTTAAGAGCTTACATACATACATCATGATGAATTTTTGCATTTTGTAGTTTTAATTCTAATTTGGTTATTCACAGTAGATAAGCTATTCTGAGATGAAATACAAATGAGCCATGGAAACAAACAAAACAAAAATACAAATGACTTTTTAAATAAACAGCAATGATCAAATACCTTTTTAAGAAAAAGCAATGAGACCAATCCATCCTAAATGTTTTGGTAACAGCAATGAGTTTGTACCATTTTTCATCTAAAATCATGGATCATGATCAAAGTAAAAGGTAAATAAAGGAATTTTAAGAACAACAAAGAAGATTTGGCATTATGAGACTAAAGTTTGATTAGAAACAACATACAATCAAGAGATTTGTAGTGGATGCTATCAATAATGCAAAGGTGGCAACAAATATCTTCCCAGCATCTGCTTTGCCTGAAAATTGAAGGGAAAAAAAGCATTTCAATGCACATTGATGTTAGAACTCCATGCTTAGAAATGATGGGAAACAATCCATCACTAACCAGTGCAATACTCTCCAAAATCCAACATTGACTGCCTGAAATTTCAAAAGGAAGACCAAAAATCCTTAAGTCCCCCAAAAAATTTGCTAATTGGGAAATAAAAATGTAGAAAATAGCTTCAAATATCACCTTCTGCATTGCCTGCTCAAGTCTGACAGAGGACTTTCAGCTGCTTGTGCCATTTTTGCTTATTTGCCTGCACAAAATAAAGTGATTGTTTCCACTAACAGTGTTTGTGTGAATTTCTTATATTAAATTGCAAAATAAAAATATGCTTTAATAGTCTTCTTCTAATGTTGTTTCAGCATTTCTTTTTCTTTTAAGCACCTCAAAATTAAATTAGAAAAGAGAACAGATGTACCTTATGTTAGGTATCTTTCTTGGTTCAGTGAAATAATCTCAATTTCTATTTTCCATTTTATGCTATTCATTCTTTTTCCTCTCAATGTTTCACTTTCATTAACTAAAATGAATACTAAGATAGAAAAGCTGGTCCTCTAAATTCTATCAAAAATTCTTTTGAAATCTGCATAAGATAACTAAAATCTACAGAGCTGAGTGAAGAAGAAAACCAAATAATCACTTACTTCAGCCTAATCTAACTAAAGAATTTGATGTCATAGACCATTAAAAAAATAAAACTAATCGGAGTCAGGCTCGACATGATATGCTTGATTCCTTTTAAGTTTTTTTTTTCATATATTTGGAGCATAATATTTTCATAGCTATATCTATATATATATATATATATATGAAAAATTGGGCTAACATATCTCAAAAATCAAATAAACCTACTTGATGGAGAAAACAAAAAGACACAAAAACGATCATATAAATTCAAGTACTACCCTTTGCAGGTTGCAGGCTACAGATACCCATAAAACAGAAACAAACATTCTTTTATTGTGAAGGAGAATCACCAATAAAAGAATCCCAGAAAATTTAATCAAATTAAATTATAAAAAGAAAGAAGAAAACCAACCTCCTTGTTCAAAAGAGGTGCTCTTTCACTTCCAGAACTAGAAATGGAGTTTGAAGTCTCATCTAAGCTATGTTTCTTCCCCATCAAAACACTCACCACAACAAAAACACCGGAAATGGGAAATCGGACTTCTTTTTATAAGATTTTGAGCAATTATAAAAGAACTTGGGATTTTATTTGGTCCACAGCATTCGTTCTGTTAGTGTCAACTTTCCAACGTCTTTGTTTATTGATTTATTAAAAAATATTCTATTATTTGCAAAATTTTCCACGGCAGGTTTTTTTACTACCAATTATGGGAATTGAATTCTAGATTTCATGCCGATTAACTTGAATCCCAAGTAATTTTATCATTAAGCTAATCACTTAGTTTGCAAATATATGTTCAATTTTGGATATTAATTTTAATTATTTTATTTAAAATTTATATAGTAGAATGATGGCAATAGTATTAATAATTATTTAAAAGAAATGGTATATTATCTTTTTCCTCAACTGAATTGGTACTTGATTAATTCATCACACTTGATCAAGTATAGATTACAAATTGAGAGGGAAGATGATAATAACAAAACCTTAGGTTTTTCGGGTGACAAAAACTTAAAAAGCTATTGTTTTATGTTGTTGGCAATGAATCGTGTATGCATTTGGTATCGTGTGAAAATTAGAGTAATGTCTTGAATAGGGATGAACTCAAAATTTTTGTTCAGATAACTTAAATCAAATTATTATTTTATTTTATATAAGACATAGTTTTACGATATTAATTTGTAATTTATTTGAAAAACTAAATCATAATTTTATTATTTTGTTTGGTTAAACCTTCATGGTGTACTTGTTTGGGTGTAAAAAATAGAAGGATGGCGGAGGGAATCATAAGTGGAAGTAAAATAAATTTTTAAGTGTGTTTGGGTGGGAAGAAAAATGAGAGAAAAGAAAATATAAGAGATGATCATTTTTCATCTAATGCATAAAAATCAATCTTTCCAAATTAGAATGGCAAGAAAATAAAAAATAAAAGAGAGGTTTATGTTAGTTTAAAATTGTGTATTTTTTGCCAATTAAGTCTTAGCTCGATTGGCTTGAACATTGTTGTCAATACAAGAGAACGTAGATTCAAGTGCATTGAAATGTATTATCTTACTATTTACGGGTTGAGAAGAGTTATGCCTAATTCTAGACATTATGTTAAAAAGAACAAACCACACAAATTCTCCTTGTATTATGAATATAAAAATACATAAATATTATAATTATAATTTTAAAATAAATCTATTTGTGCGAGAAATATTTTGTAAATAAAATATTTATTAATTAATATCTTTGTTGTTTCTTGGAGGGACAGAAGTCACATATGGATTATATGTTTCATAGGTTAGCGGACAGGTTAAAAGAGCCAATTAATTTCAATTTTTAATTATGTGCCCTTAGTTTGGTAAAAAAATAGGAATAATGTCATATTTGGTATTTATATTTTTATGAAATGTTTAATATGGTATTTATATTTTAAAAATGTTCAATATGGTACATGAACTATCAGTCATATATTATTATGATACCTAAAGTTTATACTGTTAGTGAATGCTAAGATAGCTAATGAAAATTCGACATGTGAATCTTTTTTCCAAATAACCTATTTCACATGTATAATATAAGATTATGTGAAAAATTAAATTAAATTAAATTTAAAAATAAATAATTAGACCTCAACAATATTTGATTAATTAAAAAATAAATACTGAATTTACATAAATAAAAACATCATCATCTTCACTTAAAAACAAATACTAAAGTCAATTCTTAAAAAAATATTTGAAATCAAATTTCCTTCACATTAAACATTAATGGCATAAGTTTGATATTAATTTTCTTCAGTTTTTTTCAAAAGCTTTACTTTCTCTTAATTATGTCAACCAAATCACAAGCCATATCCAAAGCAAATTTTAGGAAATTTTGTCTTAAATAAATTTTGGAAAATTTTGGCAAATTTTTTCTAAAACCAAAACTTTAACTTTTGTGTATGAAGCTATTCAAATATGAAAAAAAGTCTTATGTTTTCCTTTTTTTTTATAAAGTATAATGATTTATTTAACCCACCAATTTTATTAAAAAAAGTCATTTCAATTTTTTTAGCTCTTAAATTTATGTTTTTTTAATGGAAAAGTTATTGTTTTTTTTTAATTTTATTGACATTGCAAACACGTGAATGCCATGTCAATATTTAATTTTTTAATTTAAATTTTCAAAAAAATTATAAAACTATTTTTAAAAACTAAAAATAATTAAAATTATTAAAAATTATAAAAAAAATTAACATTTCCATAACCGAAAAAATTAATAAACATTAATTTTTCCATCAAATATTAATGTTTCATCTAGGTGGCAATCCACATGTATGCCACACCAACAAAATTAACAAATGTTAACTTTTCCATTCATTTTGAGGTGATTTGATAAAAAAATACAATTTTAAGGGCTAAAAGAGGCAAAAAATTAAATGGAGAGATAAAATAATTTTTTTCGTAAATTGGAGGGCTAAAAAAATCATTATGCATTTTCCCAATATTGCAAACACTCGATTAATTAGACCTAATGTTTTTAAAAGGTTAAAATATGCTATAGGTCCTTATATTATTTTCAAATTTGGAATTTAATCCTTTTTATTTTCTTTCAAGAAATTTAGTCTCTCTATTTTTTAGATTTCAAATTTTAGGTCCAACTATTAACACTATTAATATTATTTTATTAAATTCATGTTCATTATAACACTATTTTTTTAGTTACATTGCTACTAAGTAAATATTTTTTATTTATTTCAAAATGTCATGCCAATAAATTTAACAAAAATAATGTTAATAATTGGACTTAAATTTTAAAATTTAGAAAGTAGAGAGACTAGACTTCTAAAAATAAAAATATATGGACTAAATTTTAAATTTAAGAAAAGGGGTTTACTTAATGGCTGGCCACATATTACCTCCCTAAGTTGTGTTGGGTGGGATTTGCGGATATTACTATTTTGTGCTTAAAATATATGTGGTGGAAATGGGCATGGCAATTGGATTCCTTGAATATTCCACTCTACTTTTATGTTTACACGAGAGATTAGTCAACTTAAGCACATGGATTGAGAAGTCCCTAAATTTTTTATAATTTGAAATTTAGTTTTCCTTTTTTTTTATTTCAAAATTTATATCTAATTGTTAACCTCGTCAATATTTTTTTGTTAAATTTGTTAGTTTGACATTTTAAAATTAAAAACAAATCTTATTTAAAATTGACATTATAATGAGTTTGAATTTAACAAAATAATAATAATGGTGTGACAATTGAATGTAAGTGGTTTATATGTTTGACGCAGGTGGTTTGAGTTTTCCTTGCATGCAAGTAAATTTCATATTATTACATATTTTATATTAACACTTTTCTCTTGAGTTTTGTAGGTTTACCAATCGAGGCACTTTCAATTCTACCAATCAGGTTAACTGGCCAATCGCTCTCGACAAATTACGAATGACAAAATTCTACTGAAAATAATACTTTCAATTATTGAGAGACTGATGTATTGCTTTTCAAACGATAATTTAAAAACTTATTTTGGAAGAGTAGACCCTTCACCATACCATTGGTTCTGTTAGTGTCAACTTTCCAAGGTCATTGTTTATTGATTTATTCTTTTTAAGTGCATAAGAAAATAATGTATTATTTGCAAAATTTTCCAGGGGCAGGTTTCTTTTAGTACGTAGAAGATGAAGTCATACTCATGAAAACTTTTCCTATTAAAAAGTTATTTAATAATATTATAAGTGATTTGAATCTAAGATGTTAAGTTTTTATTTATTTTATTTAAATATTACATAAAAAGTACGAGAAGATACAAGTATTATAATAATAATATTAGTTATCATTTAATAAAAATGTGCATTAGTCTTTTTTTTTAATTTATTTGATACCTGATTAACCCGTGACACTAACTTAATCGAGAATTTTATAGTAATTATAGATAATATATTACCATAGAGGAAAGAGATGACAATAGCACTGTTTGAACCCTAGTCTCTTGAGTGGCAATAAGAGCTTAGCCACTACTCTTTTATGTTGTTGGCCCAAATGGGTAGAACTAAGTACGATGAGCAGAGTATGCATTTGGTATGCTTGGGAAATTTTAGAGTAATTTCTTGACTAAATATGACTTCAGAATTTTTGTTTTGGAGAGATCCACTTATATCAATGTAAAACTAAAGTAATTTCATACACTTTGTAATTTTTTATAAGATTATATTTTGAAGCAATCTAAGTTTTACATTGATGTAAGTGGAAATATTGTGTCAATTTAATGTTTCCTTGAAAGATGAAACTATATTTCTCAAAAGAGAAAAAAACCTCGAAATCATGATCTAAGAAAAGAATGATGCGTTCAAAGCAACTAAGAAGGAGTTAAATGACGCCAAAGCTATCTTAAAGAAGTTTGGAGGTCAAACTGAGAAGTTTGATGAAATTTAGGCTATAAGGTTATTTGAACCAGCCCATAGAAGACTTGGTTACATCAATAAAGATGTGAGCCCAACCCAATTTCAAATTTATAATATAATATTTTTCTTATATATATATATAATTTGTATTATCTGAAAACTAAATATCTTATATATGATGTAAATATCTAAAATATGTTTAAGTTTTTTTTTGTGTGTGTTTCAGAAATTTAATAAAAGATATATATATACATATAAAAGATATACACATATAATTACTAAATATTTTAAAAAAATAAGGGTAAACTATTAAAATAGTCATTTTGTTTACTTTAAATTATATATTAGTCACTTATGTTTGAAATGTTATGTTTAGTCCCTTACATTATCGCGTTGTAACATTTTATTTACTGAGTCGTTAATTGCCGTTAACGGTGTAACGGTAAGCTAGTATGACACGTTAAATCATTATTTCAAACAAAAAAGTTTAGGTTAATTTATACAATCGATCCCTATACATTTTTGTTTTGAGCAATTTACTTTTTTTTTCTTTTATGTTTTTTTTCTTTATTTTCCATTCTCTTCTGCTTCTCCATTTGTTTTCCTCCTTCCTCCATTTTCTTTTAGCGTAGTTTTTATATGTTTTCCATTAGTTAAAATTAGTCTTTATACTTTTATTTTTTGAACAATTTAATTTTTTCGAGTGAGGCAAGCTTGTAGACTAGCTTTAACAAATGAAAAATATAAAAAAACTACGTTAAAAGAAATGAAGAAAGGAGGAAAACAAATGGAGACGGGAAGTAGAAGAGAATGAAAAAAAAGAAAGTTAAAAGAACATAAAAGAAAAAAATTTAAATTGCTCAAAATGAATAAAATATATGGATCAATTGTAGAATATAACCTAAAATTTTCATTTAAAATGATGATTTAACGTGCCAAGTCAACTTACCGTTGCACCGTTAATAATAATTAATGGCTCAGTGACTAAAATGTTACGACACGATAACGTAAGTGACTAAAACATAACATTTCAAACATAGGTGACTAAAATGTAACTTGAGCCAAGCAAAAGTGATTATTTTGACAATTTACCCTAAAAATAATTATATTTAAAAAATAAAAATTAGAGTTTCCTTAAACAAACTTGAGTTATATTTAAAGTATGGGTGGACGTGGTCAAAACTTGACCGTTCATAATCATATGTTTTACATCTAACTATAGTTTGAACTGCATTTTTATTTTTGGTATATTTGAATTACATTTTTGCAATTAATAACTGTTTGGTTACACATGTAATAATACAAAAAAATGTTATTTTTTATATAATTATTAAGATAATTAGATAAAAAACAAAATTTAAATTTAAATTAGAAAGAAAAACCTCTTTAGATTAAACGAAAAAAATTCTTCCTCTTTTTTCATATGCTAAAAAAATAAAATTAGTGTTTTGGTTTTAAGATGATTACGTCTATGTTTTACTTTTGGGTAAACTATTAAAATAGTCTCTTTTGTTTGTCTAAAATTACATTTTAGTTATTTATGTTTGAAATGTTACTTTTTAGTCACTTACGTTATCTTGTTGTAACATTTTAGTCACTGAGCGTTAATTTCATTAAAGGTGTAACGGTAAGCTGACGTGGCACGTTAAATCATAATTTCAAATGAAAATTTTAGGTTAAATTATACAATTGGCCCCTATATTTTTTTTATTTCGAGCAATTTGATTTTTTTTCTTTTACATTAAAAGAGATGGAGAAGTGAGGAAATGAAGGGAGAAGAAGAAGAGAGTAGAAAAAAAAGAGGAAAGTTAAAAGAACGTAAAAGAAAAAAATTAAATTGCTCAATACGAAAAAAATATGAGGACCAATTGTATGATTTAACCTAAATTTTTTGTTTAAAATGATAATTTAATGTGCCATGTCAATTTACTGTTACACCATTAACGGCAATTAACGGCTCAATAACTAAAATGTTACAACATGTTAACGTAAGTGACCAAAACGTAACATTTCAAACATAAGTGACTAAAATGTAACCTGAGAGAATAAAAGTGACTATTTTAGCAGTTTAACCTTTACTTTTTTGAATGATGTTACCATTTTAATTGATGAAAAGTAACAAAAAAAATATTTAAATTGCTTCGAAAACACATTCCATTATTTGTTATATTATGTGCATACTTTGCATTTATGTTTTCTTTGCAAAATTGGTATATAGGATATTAGTCAATAATGGTCTAAGAAATTTTAAATGGTATGTATTTTTTAATATATTTAATTTATTTTTATCTAAATTCTAATTTAATTAATTTGTTTTCTTCTAATTATACTATTTTTTAAAAATTTTATTTAAGGTTTTGTTCAATAATATTTTGCTTCAGTTTTATTGATATGAGTATCAGGGTATTTGTACATGTTGTTACTGGTACTATTACAGCTCATGATAGGACCCCACTATTTGTTCTTGACTCTACTGTTTTCGATACTGACATTCTTTGTGAGCTCCAGGCTTGTTGGGCACGTGTCTACGAAACACGTGGTCCTTTTTGCTCCTGAGACTGGCATTCAGGGTGAGCTCATACCTGCTAGACGCGTGTCTAGGTGGCCTGTGGAGCATGTGACACTTCCTGTGAGTTCCTTGGGTGCATGCGAGGTGAGACTGCGGCCTTCCATAGGTCCCACAAGTTGGGTTTGTAACCTTATCTTGTGAACTGATTTTGTGAGTTGTACCTATGATCCTACCCTATAAGCTCGCGCAAGGTTCCTGCGAGGTAGGTCTGTAGCATTGCCTTGTAATCTGATTCACCTTGTTGTCCTCTCGTGGTCAGGTCATGGGTCGGAAGCTCGAATCTTTTTTACGGTTCGGGTCTCATATTATTGACATATAACATAGTTATTATTTTTTTAATATTTTTAAATTATGGAAATTTATTTTCTTTAATTTTAATACGTCACTGTATAAAATTTTGAATAAAAAACCACAAAAAATAATCAATTAAAAATGTGTATCAAAGAGACTAAAGTCGTGATAATATGAGATTGTTAATTTTTTTATTAACGCTTTAAAAGAATTTTAATTATAAACATGCCTTTTTAAAAAATGAGGAAAGTTAATTTACGGCTTTTAAATTTAAATATCAATTAGATTAAAAAAAAGTTTAGGTATTAAATAAAAATTTAAAATAAAAAATAAATATAGTAACAATAAGTAACTCATTTATCAGAATAGGGTAAATTTCATTATTAACCCTTAAATTATGCATAAGTTTTTATTTTTGTCATTAAATTATTTGAAAGTTTTTATTTAAGTCACCGAACTATTAAAAAATTTTCATTTAAGTCATTGGGTTGCTAATATTTTTTAAAATGTTCAGCTAACGGGCTCTAAGCGACACTTTAACGATCGATATTGTTATAGGCGAATTTGGCCCACTCACATTTTCAAACCCAAACCAATACATTGCAAAACCCAATTATCCCTTAACCCAAATACATTTACAATCCAACCCCTAAAACCCAACAAATCACCACCCAAATTAAACCTACCCATTACTTCAAACCCTTACCCACAACAACCCATTAAACCTAGCCCCCAAATAACCTAAATACCCAAAACCCAAAGGCCCATTTACTATCCAAACCCAACTAACTAACCCCAATTACCATTAACCCATTTAAATAAACCAGCCCACTAAACAAATAACCCAACCCTAAGCCCAAGTCAGACAAAACAGAAACCCTATCCCACTTGCCTTCCCACTTGCGCCGCAACCACTGACACCACCAGCCACCAACTCTGCCACCTGCTCCATCGGCCATCTCCTGCACACAGTAGAGAGAAAGGACAGAAATAATAGGATATAAAATGGTAAAGGCTATAAAAGCCATGAAATGAAATGTAAAGGGGTTCCTTTTTTTTTTCCTAAGTTCGGCAGTTTTGAAAATACAAAGAAATAAGAAAATCATTTCAAATCCAGAATCAAAGTAGTAGTCCAATGAGCATTTAGATTCAATAACAACGTTCAAAGCAAAAGAAAATATCAAAGATCGAAGAATAGGAAGCTAAAAAAAACTAAGGTTATTTCTTTTTTTTTTCTATTTTGTCTTAATATCTATCTTATTACTCATACATATAAAAATATAATAAATAATAAAATAAACAAGTAAAATATAAAAAAAGTAAAAAATAAAATTTGAGTTTTACCTTTTCCGGCCACCTCGTGCGGTGGCCGGCGCGGGCGACGGTCCGACGGTCGACCGGTGACTGGCCCCCTCTGGCCGGCAGCCCCCCTCTCTCCTTTCCCCTCTCCCTCTTCTCTCTTCC
Organism: Gossypium hirsutum; assembly: GCF_007990345.1. NCBI lineage: Eukaryota > Viridiplantae > Streptophyta > Magnoliopsida > Malvales > Malvaceae > Gossypium > Gossypium hirsutum. The sequence goes on along the minus strand of NC_053428.1, from coordinate 105,364,171 downwards.
TCTCCTTTCTTCTTTTTTTTTCCTTTTCTCCCTTCAAATGATTTTTTTTTCTGAAAATGGGCCTATTTATAGCTCTCCAAAATGACGTCGTTTTGGGGGTTACACTTAAGCCCCAAAACGACGTCTTTTAGGCCGTACCCGACCCGATCCGACCCGCTCCGGACAAGGATCCGCGCGTTTTTGCTCTTAGGGGTTATTTGCAAAATAGGTCCTTTCGCATTTTTAATGTTTTAAATCAAGCTTATATGTATTTATGAATTGGCCCTGAACTTTGTCGCGCTTCTCAATTTAGTCCCTGGCCAAGCGCAGCGTTTTAAAGGCTTGGGAAAATTGCTTTTTTGGCCCCCACTGTTTGCAAGCGCATTCAAATAGATCCTCTGATTTATCTTTTATTTTAAAATTCGCCCAAAACTTTGTTTTTAATTCGAATTTAGTCCTTTTTGTCATTTTTGCTCTCAAATTAAATTTGTAATATTAATTTTATTTAATATTAATATTATGTTTACTATTATTATCTTTAAATATTAGTGTACTTTGTATGTATATATTATTATGTACTTTGTATGTATATATTATTATTATGTATACTTTTAGTACGTATATATATATTTATGAAGTATTATTACTAGTTGTTTATAACATTATTATTCTTTAATATATTATGCATATATTTTAATACTATATTATATATGTTGACACCATTTTTGGATGAAAACGGGGTCGACTTGGGTTTTTAAAAATAAAAACGAAAATGGGAGTCGCCACCAATCTTTTTTTGATGAGGTGTGATCGGGTCACCTCGTAAAACGGTTGTTTTTAATAAACGATTTGATTTTATTAAAACAACGAGTTTGGTCTACGAAATCCAAAAACTGGTTCGGGAGTCGGTTACGCACGAGGAAGGATTAGCACCCTCGACACGCCCAAAATTGGTACCTTAGTTGATTATTTAATGTCTTTATGTCGAAAATTAAAAACTCGAAAAGAATTTAAAAATACAATCCTTCTTTATATTACGTTATTTTTAAAAAAAAATTACTTGGATAAATCAAAATGAAAAATGTCTTCTTATCTCGAATTAACAAGATGTCACATCCAGTAAGTTAGGACACGACACCTTGTATTTTTTTTGAGAGTAAGCTTGCCTTTTATTTTTTATTTAAACCTCATTTATTTTAATTTTAAAAGGATATTCGATTACTTAGAATCAACGAGAAAAATCGAAGCTCAGTAAGTTAGGGCACGATTTTCTCGAATTTTCTAAATACGGAATATTGCCTTTACTTTCGAAAAATCCTCATATCGAGAAAACCACGTGTCATATCCAATGCGTTAGGACACAACATATTGAAATCCCGATAATGAGTTTTTATTTTTGTTTTGTATTAAAGAGCATTCTCGAGTATTTAGATTCAACAGAAAATTAGAACCCGGCACGTTAGGGCCCAATTCTCTCAAAGATCCCAAGTATCGAGTATTGCCTTTATTTCCAAAATTTTCCTTTTTTACGAATTTGGGTAAAAATTGACGTAACGTTTGAAATAGCGTATGGAAAAAGGGTTGTGTTGATGGAATGACAATTTACAACAAGGAGAAACAATTTATCAAACAATAGGGTACGCAAATGAATTATCATAGCATGGAAATATGAATAAACGAAATAATACACATAACGACAACAATTACACTACACATTGAATGCAAATGCTAATAATCAAAGTAAACAAAACGAACAATATATAAGAGTCAATTTAAAGAAAATAATAGCTCCAAATAAATGATGTGCAAAGGCATTTCAAAAAATAAAAAAAAACAATTCAAATAAATAGAATATATATAAAAATAAATAACAATGAAAACAAAAAAAATAAAACACTTTTAAAAAAATATATATATGTACATAAAAATTTTGAAAGATATTCATATAAGTTTATAAGAAATAATATATATAAAAAATAAGAATAAAAATAAATTTAGTATAAAACATCTTTAAATAAATAATAAATATAAAAACTTAAAATAAGTAATGATAGCAGAACATATTTTAAAAATAAATAAATTAAATATGTTGGGGCTGTGGTTGAAACGGAATTAAAAGATCGGGCCTTAAACTGCAAATACATGAAACAGGTTGCTAGGGGCTGAAATAAAAGGCGCTGAGGACATGGGGGACCGATTGCGCAATATTCCCCGTCCCTGATGCGCGTTGGTCTGTACAGGACCAGATTGAATCAAACGCCAAATTATGTGGCCAAAATTAAATGAAAGGAAAGGCTGCCTTGAATCTGCAGTAGGATTGGAGGGACCAAAGGCGCAAATTACCCATTAGGGCAATAATGCGCAGGTCTTCCTCCCTTAAACGGCACCGTTTTATCCTATCATTTAAACCCCAAAAATCTGTCACCTGCAACCACATTTTTTTAACCCCAAAAAACAAACCCTCATGCTCTCAACTCCCTCTTCTCTGCTCAGCCAACGGCCTCCCAAGACCTCCGTCGCGCCACCAACGTGGTCGGCGACCGGTGCCTGAAAGTGGTCCCATTAGCCCCTGCTTCATGGTATCCTTGAAAGCCAAAGCTCTCTCAACCCACGGGAGTCAAAAACAAAGGAGGTTCACGACCTCTTGGACCCGATTCGGGCGACGGGGGAGAGATCCTCTGACGGCGCAACCACGGCCACCCGGTGAGTTCCCCTCCCCTTTTTTTTGCTTTTTGATTTTTAGTTAGTTGAAATAGATTTGCAAAAGAAAAAAAAATATAAAATAAAATAAGATAAAACAAATAAGTAAGAGAAAACAAAGAGGAAATTGCAAGGATTCAACCTTTGAAAACTCTATTCTATTTTGATTTCTTGATGTGCATTCGTTTTTACAAGAAAAATCCCCCCAAGCAATGGTGAGATTTTCGGTTTTTATAACCGATTACAATTGTTTATTTTCTATTTGTTTATTTCTACTTGGCTTCTTGTAGGTGGCCATGGCCGACAGTGGTTTGGAGGCGTGGCAGACGAGGAGACCACGCGAGGCATGCGGCGCTAGGGTTTGGGGGAGGCAACTTTCTGCCGAAAATGTTAATGTTGTTTGGGCTAGGTTTTTAATTTTTGGGCCCATTTGTGATTGGGTTATTATTTTTACTAGGCCAGCAAATTTGGGCTTCTCCAGCTGCCCCCCTTTGCTCGTTTTCGTGTAACGAGAACAGAGCAAAGACCAAGAAAGACCAAATTTGTCTGGTCTCGCTGAGGCTTGGCTTCTTTGGGTACTGCTCCGATCCACGTCTTATTACTTCGATCCTCTTTACGGCATCTTTAGAGAGATATGACTTCAATCTACTCTGCTACGACTCCATGGGGATGAGATTTGTGTTTTTAGTCTGCTCCACTACTACTTAGGGAGATAAGGCTGAATGTGATCTGCTCCACTATTGCTTAGGGAGATAAGATCTGTAATCTTCAATCTATTCCACTGCTAAATACAAGGAGATAGAGTTATCGGCTTCGATGTACTCCACTGTAGTCAGGGAGGTAAAATCTGCCATCTTCGATCTTCAATCTATTCCACTGCCGAATACAGGGAGATAGAGTTAGCGGCTTCAATGTACTCCACTGTAGTCACATGGAGGTAAAATCTGCCATCTTTGATCTTCAATCTATTCCACTGCCAAATACAGGGAGATAGAGTTTTTCAATCCACTTCCTACCAATATAGGAAGGCAGGATCTGCTATCTTCGATCTACTTCACCACCAGTATGGGAAGACAAGATCTGCATCTTGGATCCACTTCCTATCAATATAGGAAGATAGGACCTGCTATCTTCGATCTACTTCACGCCAATACATGAAGACAAGATCTGCTTTCTGCAATCTACTTCGCCACCAATATGGGAAGACAAGATCTGCATCTTGGATCCACTTCCTATCAATATAGGAAGATAGGACCTGCTATCTTCGATCTACTTCACGCCAATACATGAAGACAAGATCTGCTTTCTGCGATCTACTTCGCCACCAATATGGGAAGACAAGATCTGCATCTTCGATCCACTTCCTACCAATATAGGAAGATAGGATCTGCTACCTTCGATCTACTTCACGCCAATACATGAAGACAAGATCTGCTTTCTTCGATCTACTTCGCCACCAATATGGGAAGACAAGATCTGCATCTTCGATCCACTTCCTACCAATATAGGAAGATAGGACCTGCTATCCTCAATCTACTTCATGCCAATACATGAAGACAAGATCTGCTTTAATGACTTTAATCCATCCCATTGCAACTTCAAGGGTATAGGATCTGTTCCTTTGATCTGTTCTCTGGGGAATATGACCTATAAAATCAATTTTATGGACCTATTTACACCTAGTGTTTAGGATGACATGATCGGAGTGGATCAAATGCTCCTAACTAGATGTGTATGAATGATATTTGTAGAATGTCATGAGAATGATCCCTTTTTAAATGCTTATGTTGTCATTACTCAAAATTTATTAAAGGTTCTATCACCGCCCCTTCTCGTTCAGCTGGTATCTTTGACAGAAAAAAAACAAGAAAATAGTTGCAATTTAGACTATTCTTCCTCCAATGCTTCTAACCCTTAAGTTTGGTCAGTTCTAAACAATAGTCCTGTTTCAGGTCCTCGTACTATTTAGAAGCTTTCAGAGTAATATGTAGAACTCCTTCTGCTTGAATATTACCAGTCCAGTAATCATTATTTTAATGAAAAATGCTTGAAAAAGATTATCAAGATGGACAAGATAAAATTTTGCTGAGAGCAAAGCTCGAAATGAATAAATCAATCAAGATAGCAAATTTGCTGAGATATGATGAAAAAGATTATCACAATGAATAAGATGGAACTTTATTGAGAGCAGAGCTCTAAATGAACAAATAGCAAATTTTGCTAAGATGTAAATAAGATAAAAACAGGTGCCCCAGATATCGCAGCATGAGCTTCTCCGCACAAACTCTGTGTTTAGAAGTCCTAAAAGACTTTGTTGATGCCCCAAGATGTAGCATCTCTCCTTCTTGTTAATTCAGAGAAGACAAAACTACTCTATGCCTCATCTTTGATCGAAAATTTGAATTGCCCATCCCTGGGTTTTCAATTCAAAACCCCTTTGGTCTCAAGGTGCCCTTTGCGGGTTTTCGCCTTGGCCTCTCCTCTTTTTTTTTTTTAGGCAAAGTACCTCTTCACTGAATCCGAATTCACAGGATTGGGCAAGCTTTTGCCATCCATCCCAGTTAAAATTAATGCCCCTCCTGAAAAAGCCTTTTTTACTACATAAGGTCCCTCCCAGTTTGGCATCCACTTTCCTCTGAAGTCTTTTTGTATGGGAAGGATCTTCTTCAGTACCAAGTCCCCTTCATGGAAGTTTCTAGGACGAACTTTCTTATTGTAAGCTCGCATCATTCGTTTCTGGTACATTTGACCATGATGGATAGCTCTTAACCTCCTTTCTTCAATCAAGTTCAGCTGATCATATCGGGATTGGACCCATTCTGCTTCGTCTAACTTTAGTTCTGAAAAACTCGGAGAGAGGGAATTTCAACCTCAATTGGTAGCACTGCCTCCATTCCATAAACCAAAGAGAATGGTGTTGCCCCGGTAGAAGTCCTGACGGACGTTCGATAAGCATAGAGGGCGAATGGCAACTTCTCGTGCCAATCTCTATAGGTCTCAGTCATTTTCCCTACAATCTTTTTGATATTTTTATTGGCTGCCTCCACCGCACCATTCATCTTCGGACGATATGGCGATGAGTTGTGGTGCTTGATCTTTAATTGACTACAAACCTCTACTATCGTGCTATTATTCAAATTTAATGCGTTGTCAGATATAATCCTTTCGGGCATTCCATACCGACATATGATTTCCTTCTTTAAAAACTTGCTGACAGCTGTCTTTGTGACGTTGGCATAAGAAGTAGCCTCTACCCACTTAGTAAAGTAGTCAATCACTACAAAAATGAAACGATGTCCGTTTGAAGCCTTTGGCGATATCGGCTCAATGACGTCCATGCCCCACATGGAGAAAGGCCATGGGGAAGTCATGACGTGAAGAGGTGATGGAGGCACATGATTTTTGTCTCCGTAAATCTGGCATTTATGACACTTCTTAGCATATTTGATGCAGTCTCCTTCTATGGTAGACCAATAATATCCAAATCTCATGATCTGTCTGGCCATTGTGAAACCGTTAGCGTGTGTTCCACAAATACCATCATGGACTTCTTCCAAGATCTGTTTGGCCTCCACAGCGTCCACACATCTTAACAGCACCTGATCTTTTCCTCTTTTGTACAGGATCTCTCCATCTAAGACGTAATCACTGGCCAGCCTCCTCAACATTCTCTTGTCATTCTCAGTTGCTTGGTTTGGGTATTCACGATTTTTCACGTATCGCAATATGTCCTGATACCAAGGGTTGTCGTCCTTTTCTTCTTCATCGTCAATGTTACAACAGTGGGCTGGAGCATCATAAATGCTCATTTGGATAGGCTTCACATCCTCTGGTCTATTTACTTTGATCATAGAAGCCAATGTAGCTAAAGCGTCGGCCATCTGATTCTCGTCTCGTGGGAGATAACAAAAAGTGATGTCGTCAAACTCTTCAATCAATTTTAGGACTATCCTTCGGTAACTAATCAACTTAGGGTCTCTTATTTCCCATTCGCCTTTGAGCTGATAAATTACCAATGCCGAATCCCCATATACCTCAAGTACCTTGATTTTGCGTTCCATAGCCGCGCGGATTCCCATGATACATGCTTCATATTCCGCCATGTTATTTGTGCAATCAAAATCTAGTTTACTGGTGAAAGGATAATGATCACCGTTTGGAGATACCAAGACTGCCCCAATCCCGTTGCCCATGGCATTTGAGGCTCCGTCAAAACTTAATTTCCTAGTATTGCCTTCTTGTGTGCTTGCTTCAGTAGTTGCCACATACATCAGATCCTCATTTGGGAAATCAAAGTTCAAAGGCTCATAATCGTCCAGGGCTCTACTTGCTAGAAAATTTGCTATCGCGCTCCCTTTTACAGCCTTTTGATTCACATAGGTTATGTCAAATTCAGATAGTAGAATTTGCCATGGGGCCATCCTTCCGTTTAGAGCAGTTGACTCCATCATGTATTTCAGAGGGTCTAACTTTGAGATTAACCAAGTCGTATGGTACAACATGTATTGTCTCAATCTCCGAGTAGTCTAAACCAATGTGCAACATAATTTTTCAATTGGCGAATATCTCGTTTCGCATTCAGTGAACTTCTTACTGAGATAATAGATCGCTCTTTCTTTTCGTCCTGACTCATCATGTTGGCCGAGCACGCACCCCATGGAATTCTCAAATACTGCCAAGTATAGTATCAGTGGCTTGTCAGGGCAAGGTGGCATCAGTACTGGGGCGTTGGACAAGTAATGTTTAACTCTTTCGAAAGTTTTCTGGCACTCCTTATCCCATACACCTGGGTTGTGTTTCCTAAGAAGACGGAATATGGGGTCACATTTCTTAGTTAATTGTGAAATGAATCGAGCGATGTAATTTAGTCTTCCTAGGAAACCCCGAACTTCTTTTTGAGTACTTGGCGGAGGTAATTCTTGTATGGCCTTAACTTTGTCTGGGTCAATTTCAATTCCCTTTTCGCTGACTAAGAATCCTAGCAATTTTCCTGATCTAGCCCCGAAAGGACACTTGGCTGGGTTAAGTTTTAGCTGGAACCTCCTTAACCTTAGAAACAGTTTTCTCAGAACTTGCACGTGTTCCCCTTCTGTTCTGGATTTTGCGATCATGTCATCAACATAAACTTCTATCTCTTTATGCATCATATCATGGAATAATGCTACCATGGCTCTCTGATACGTTGCTCCCGCATTTTTCAATCCAAAAGGCATCACTTTATAACAAAACGTCTCCCACATCGTTATGAATGTGGTCTTCTCCCTGTCTTCAGAAAGCATCTTAATTTGGTTGTACCCGGAGAAACCATCCATGAAAGAGAACAGTGAGTATCCGGCCGTGTTGTCTACCAAGGTATCGATATGAGGCAGTGGGGAATTATCTTTTGGGCTGGCTTTGTTCAAGTCTCTGTAGTCCACACATATTCGCACCTTCCCATCTTTCTTAGGAACATGGACTATATTGGCTACCCATTCTGAGTACTTGACCACCTGTAAGAAACCAGCATCAAATTGCTTCTTAACTTCTTCCTTTATTTTTAGCAAGACATCAGGCCTCATCCTTCGGAGCTTTTGTTGGACTGGTTTGCATTCTTCCTTTATAGGCAATCGGTGTACCACGATATCAGTACTTAACCCTGGCATATCTTGGTAGGACCATGCGAAGACATCTTTAAACTCTTGGAGCAACTCAACAAGGTCTTGCCTTGTTTCCTTGGCAATGCAAGCGCCAATTTTTACCTCTCTGCCCTCTTCTAAGATCACAACTTCTACTGATTCCTTATAGGGTAGAATTTGTTTTTCTTCTTCTTCCATCATTCTTAACAAATCCGGAGATAAAACGCTGTCTTGGTCACCTTCAAAATCTTGAGGATCATCTATACTCATGTCTTGTTCAAATAGAGACTCTGAATTAGTAACAGCGTCGCTCATCTCGTTGATATCTGAATACCTGTTATTGGAACAAATGGAGGCCCAAATAAAAGAATCTAAGAATACTTGTATGCATAGTATGATTATAAAGGGAATGAAAAGAATGAAAGAATATTTGCTCAAGATGAAACTGAATGATAAGTTTTCACTGAAATTAGATTTTGGACATGTGCCTTTTACAAAAGATTCTTATCACCCCCAGGCTTAGGGCAACAAGTGTTCTGAATATTACTCTGAATTAGTTCTAAATGTTACAGGGATCTCTTCTGCAGTCTAGTTATTCAGAACACTTCCAGGTTCGTAAGGACGAATGCCCGATAAATTCCTTTCCACCCTTTCTTCCGCGGATATGGCATTGATGTCCAACCTCTCAATCCTTCCTTCTGTAACCTCATCCTTCTCTTCAGGGTGGACAATTCCCCCTGAAACAAAAATCTTAGATATATGGGGAAAGGTTATCGGTCCCCACTTGGCTTCTATCCCGCCCAAATGTGCTCTTCTCCTTTCTTGCTTTTTCTCCATCTCCTTCCTCCTTTCCCTCGCATTAGGCTTATATCCCAAACCATAACGGTCATGTTTGTTAACTAGGATCGGTACTTCAACCCTTCCTTGGAGGTATTTTCCAAATCCTCTTCCAGGCAATGCTCCCTTTCCCATCGTTAGCTGTAAGCTCATTGACGTAGCTTTGGATATCTTAGGCTCTGGGATTTTGCTCATCTCGATGACAAATGTGGCATTTACGAATTTCAATGATCGGAATGAACATTCTATCGCTTCACTATCAGCCTCTATGTATGGCATATCATCGGTGACTGATGCAATGATGTCTTCTTCTGCACCTATAGTTACCAATCGACCCTCTACCACCAATTTTAACTTTTGGTGAAGTGACGATGGTACAGCCCCTGCAGAATGGATCCAAGGCCTCCCCAATAGGCAATTGTAAGATGGTTTAATATCCATTACCAAAAAGTCTACCTCGTATGTATTTGGGCCAATCAATAGAGGTATCTCGATTCTTCCCATCACTTTTCTCTCAGTGCCATCAAATGCTCTCACTATATTTTGGCATGATTTCATGTGAGAACTATCCACAGGTAGCCTGTTTAATGTGGACAGGGGTAAAACATTCAGGGCCGATCCATTGTCAACGAGTACCGCCGGTAGTATACACCCCTTGCAACGGGCAGTGATGTGCAAGGCCTTGGTAGATCCCATACCACCTAGCGGGATCTCATCATCGTTGAAGAAGATGAAGTTATCGGCATTTATATTGTTAACCAGGCGATCCAATTTGTTCACTGAGATATCTTTAGCGACATAAGTCTCATTTAGCACTTTTATCAACGCATTACGATGTATCTCTGAACTTAGAAGTAACTCGAGCACTGAGATGCGAGCCGGTTGCTTATGCAGTTGTTCCACCACGCTATACTCGCTATGCTTCAAGAATTTTAGGAATTCTCTAGCCTCATTTTCAGTCACCGGTGTGTTAATATGTGGTTCAATTCCGGTCGTCTTCGTTTTATCTTGTTCAACCGCCAAGGCTTTTCCTTTTATAGGCTCCCTTTTTGTATTTCCCGGGTCGTAACATTTTCCACTACGCGTATAGAAGCCTGCGTTATTACCCTCTTCTGAAGCATTTATCGGGTTCTCCTCTCCCATGATCATCACATTGCAGTCATAATTCCAAGGAACCTTTTTGCTATCCTTGTAAGGAAAGGCTACAGGTTTTTGGATTATGACCCTTGGCGCCAGTTGTATTCCAGATCCTGTGCTTGTTGGCCTTGAAATAATCACCACCGGGTGATTTTGGGCCTTTCCCGTAGGCCCCTCCTCCGAGGCATAAACTTCTCCTTTTTCAAGTCCTTTGATCTCTTTATAAAATTCTAGCTCTTTGTTGTTCATCAGATTTTGTACCATGGTCTTGAATTCAGTGCAGTTTTGAATGTCATGGTCTTCTTCAGCATGAAACTCGCAGTACGTCTTCGTTCCTTCGGGCCTTTCCTTTGAATCTTGTTTGATGAGACCTCCTTCTATCATTTGTCTCCAAACCCAACTCAATGGGGTTTTTATCTCTGCAATGTCGGCTTTGATTCTCTTTCTCCCACCTTCGATTATTGCGTTTACCCCTTTATCAGAATGGTTGGTTAACGGATTCGCTGCTACGTTTGGTCCTAATGGGTTGTCAAACTTCACAATCCCCATCTTAATGAACCTTTCCACCGCCTTTTTAAACCCAGTGCAGTTCTCAATTGAGTGCCCTGGTATCCCTGCATGGTATTCACATTGGGCATTCGTATCATACCATTTGGGATATGGAGGTTGTATGGGCTCTAGATAAAATGAAGATACTATGTGTGCATCAAATAACTTCTGATACAGTTCCCCGTATGTTATTGGAATGGACGTGAATTGAAGTCTCTCTGTGTTAGTCCTTGTGTTGGGCTTTGTGTTGGGTTCCTGCCTTGAGGGGGCTTGGTGACTAGTGGTCATTATTTTTGGAGGGCCAACAGTAATCGGTTTTGAATGGCTCTTGCTATATGTGCTTACGTTGTTTACTTCGCCCTCTTTTTTCCTTGGGGCTGGTCTTTTGAAGTTTTCCCCCGTGTCAATTTTACCTCTCCTTACCGCGTTCTCAATCATTTCACCGGACATTACCATATCCGAGAAGCTCTTGGTAGCACTCCCCAACATGTGGTTGATGAACGGGGCTTTCAAAGTGTTGATAAACAACATGGTGACCTCTTTTTCCAAAAGGGGTGGCTGGACTTGTGTTGCCACTTCTCTCCATCGTTGGGCGTATTGCCTGAAATTCTCGCTAGGCTTTTTTTCCATGTTTTGTAACGTAATTCGATCGGGTGTTATATCCGTTACATGACTGTATTGCTTCATAAAAGCTTGCGCCAAGTCTCTCCATGAACTAACTTTAGCACGACTCAGTTGGTTGTACCATTTGGCTGCAGATCCGATCAAACTGTCCTGGAAGCAGTGGATTAACAGCTGATCATTGTTGACGTATCCTGTCATTCTTCGACAGAACATAGTTATATGAGCTTCAGGACAACTAGTCCCATTATATTTTTCGAATTCCGGCATTTTGAACTTAGGTGGGTGTACTAAATTAGGGACCAAACTCAGATCCTTGGCGTCAACCCCGCGATGATAGTCGATGTTCTCCATTGCTCTAAATTTTTCCTCTAACCATCTACATCGGTCCTCCAGTTGTTTTGGCAGGTTCATTCTTGTTTTTTCTGTTTCTGCCACGTCATCGAGATCCGAGACCACAGGATTAGTGGGATTATCCCCGGGATTAGAACCCGAGCCCATTTGAAAATGCACTGGTACCGAGGTACCAGCCAGATATTGAGGTTCAATGGTAACCGGTACCCTCTGTGGGTACACCTCTGGTTGTGCTTGGATGTTAGTTGGGGTGAAACCTGGAGGATAAACAGGGTCATCGTGATCCTCCCCAGCATCAACTCCGGGGTCTTTTCCTTTGTTATTCCCTCCAGCCAATAACTACTTTAATTGGTTCATCACAGTGTTCTGGGATTCTAACATGTCCTGCTGGATTTTTTCCAGTCGTTCATGCATCTGATCTTGCATCTCTCGTTGCAACTGTTCCAATCTTTCCAACCTTTGATCCATTGCTTTTGTTTGGCGACGAGTACCGTAGTGATATTTGATTAGATTTTTGTTGGTTTCCAGGGTAACTGTCATAATTTAATTTTATTAGGGTCATTTTATGAAACTTACTGCATATGATGTAATGTAAATGTATGAGATGAATGCAAAAAGAGGCATTGATTCGAATTCAATTTCATTAGAAAACTCAACTAGAAAGCAAATTTCTTTACATAAAATAAATTACATATACGGCTTCGCCTTTATACCCAAAGCCTTAACCTTCCTAAGAAGCCAAGCTAAATCTCGACCTCGGCTCGATTCTGACTCATAGTTTAAACTCAATACATCAGCCTGAACTGCTAATGTTTGCAGATGATCAGCCACTTCCCGCACTTGAGTCACAGCTTCGACCATAACGTAATCTCTATCTCTAATCTGACTTTGAGAATGATGGCATTGCTCTTGCCATTGATCATTACTCCTCTCAAGAAGCTCCATTCGTAGCTCAGAATTGTGTAATGCGTCCTCAAGCTTCCCTATCTTTCCTTTCAGTCCTTTGATCTTATTTAAGCTTGCTCTTAATTCGATCATGGAGTTGCGACTACGGTACGAGTGAAGTGACCTTTCTAGCTCTGCCACCTTAGCCTTTAATCTTGCCTTCTCATTTCGGCACTCTAACAAACTCCTTTCCAAAGCGTTTTCTTGAGCTCGAGCATCTTGAAATTTCTTTTCCCACTGATCGGCCCTATTTTTTTCCTCATTGATCTCTTGTCGCCACTACTCTGACGTTTTACCCAAACCGATAGTTCTCATTGACAATCGCAGCTTCTTGTAATCTGTTTTTTAGACTATCCAAATCCTCTTCAGCCTTGTTCTTTCCCTTCATTAATTTCTCGGCTTCTAGCTTGTGGATATCGATGTCTAATCCCAAATGCATTCTTTCTTCTTCTAGCTGTTCTATCCTCTTTCCCAACTAAGAATTTCTTTTCTCAAAGTCTCGTTTGATGATCTCTAATTCTAACGGAGCTACTTGTAGATGCTCCTCTATAGACTGAACACAATCTTCCCTCGGCTTAGGGATGTTGTCATTGACTCTTTTACTCCACCACCCATAATATTCGGGAGTTGTCATCGCTCCTACGGTAAATCTTTTCATTTGGTGAACCTGTTTCCAAGCGTTAGATATTTCTCGAGTTTTTCTCTTGTAGTTTTCATCCTTATAAGAAAACTCACATTGAGCCAGCCCTTGTGTTGCTGGTATGAACTGTCTCGATCTATATTGTCTTAATACGAGTAAAGGGGCATAACCGACAGCTCCCCAAATTCCAAGTAAAGGGACCCAGTCGAAATCCCCACATCGATACAGGATCTCGTCGGGTACCATCCAAGGAGCTTTCCATTCAACGTCATCCTCCTGAAGATTTTGGAGAATCGTCATCCATTTCTCTTCCGTGATGTCGTCTCGTCTTGATGTAGCAACTTGTTCCTTCAATGGGGAATAGTCTTCTGAGAAGACTCGATATGAGACATTTTCCACCTTCCAAAAGTGACTATGGAACCACACCAATAGTAGCTGTGCGCATCCGATGAACCTTCCCTCCCCTGCTCTTCGACATGCGCTTAGAGATCTGAAGGTTTCTGCTAAGATTGCCGAGATGGGCGTGACTCCTTTACTAAGCCGATCGAACAAATCAGAGACGGCCTCATCTATGTGCCCTAAAGCTCTAGGGAAAATTACCAATCCATAGATACCTAGAGCGAAGACATCCACTCTTTTCTTCACATCAGGGTGTGCTAATACTAAATCTCGCAAGCTTTTCCAAGGAACACATTTACTGTCTCCTTTCTGTTGGATTCGGGCAGCGACCCACTGTTCGCTCATCCCTGTAATGCTCATCAATTTTTTTAATAATGTCGGGACACTAGCAGCTCTAGAATAGGCCTTGTCAATTTGAATCTTTGGACACCGAAGCAAGGTCGTATATTCTTCCACGGTGGGCACCAAGTCCACTTTTCCAAAAGTGAAACAACTGTAAGCAGGATTCCAAAACTGGGCTAGGGCTCGGAATAAATGCTTGTCCACTTTAACACCAAGTAGGTAAGGCAAGTCCCCGTAGTCACAGTAAAACATCTGCTTGGTCCCATCGTCCCATTGATCCCATATTTCCTTCATTTCTCGAATATCATTTTGGATTACGCTGATACGGGTGAAGTCCCATAACTCTGATACGTACCCTTCTGCAAGACTATCGCCTTTCTCTCTCCACATCGTCTCAGCCCACACTCGTACAGCTGCATTGTCTTCTACTTTATCAAGAAACCTCTTTTCCATGATAAGCTTTCTATCTATACTGAACGTGAATCGACACCTCTTTTGAAATGAAAATGCCATGCAATCACAAACAAAGCAAATCAGATCTAGGATTTAAAGTAAACAATAATAAATAAAGCATCTATTCGGTAAGCACTAGGGTTTGGAATAGCTCTATCTCGGTGGGTTCTTACGGCTCGCTATATGTGGTTTGGTTCTAAAGTAAGGGTACCTGAACCAGCAGATTCCTCGATCCTCACCCATTATAGGCTCATATGGACCGAGTTCAGTTCAGGGGAATACATTTCCCTATGGCCATGCGGAGATGAAAATCTCACGAAGACATAGGTACGGATGTATCCCGGAAGCGATTCACTATCCCATGCGGAGGTGAAAACCTCACGAAGGCGTAGTTTCTCACTCCCACCTAAAAGGGTATGACCAGCGGTCATGCAATGCAATGTGCAGAGGTATAAAATAAAATACAGAACACGATAAAAAAAATATAACTCAAAACAAAAGAGATGCAATGAAAGGATCGTAAATTTAAATCGAATTTTCCACTTTCAACAAAAAGACAAGAAATAATCAACACGTGGCTTGACTCTCTTATTTTCCCCAGTGGAGTCGCCAAGCTGTTGACACCATTTTTGGATGAAAACGGGGTCGACTTGGGTTTTTAAAAATAAAAACGAAAATGGGAGTCGCCACCAATCTTTTTTTGATGAGGTGTGATCGGGTCACCTCGTAAAACGGTTGTTTTTAATAAACGATTTGATTTTATTAAAACAACGAGTTTGGTCTACGAAATCCAAAAACGGGTTCGGGAGTCGGTTACGCACGAGGAAGGATTAGCACCCTCGACACGCCCAAAATTGGTACCTTAGTTGATTATTTAATGTCTTTATGTCGAAAATTAAAAACTCGAAAAGAATTTAAAAATACGATCCTTCTTTATATTGAGTTATTTTTAAAAAAAAATTACTTGGATAAATCAAAATGAAAAATGCCTTCTTATCTCGAATTAACAAGATGTCACATCCAGTAAGTTAGGACACGACACCTTGTATTTTTTTTGAGAGTAAGCTTGCCTTTTATTTTTTATTTAAACCTCATTTATTTTAATTTTAAAAGGATATTCGATTACTTAGAATCAACGAGAAAAATCGAAGCTCAGTAAGTTAGGGCACGATTTTCTCGAATTTTCTAAATACGGAATATTGCCTTTACTTTCGAAAAATCCTCAAATCGAGAAAACCACGTGTCATATCCAATGCGTTAGGACACAACATATTGAAATCCCGATAATGAGTTTTTATTTTTGTTTTGTATTAAAGAGCATTCTCGAGTATTTAGATTCAATAGAAAATTAGAACCCGGCACGTTAGGGCCCAATTCTCTCGAAGATCCCAAGTATCGAGTATTGCCTTTATTTCCAAAATTTTCCTTTTTTACGAATTTGGGTAAAAATTGACGTAACGTTTGAAATAGCGTATGGAAAAAGGGTTGTGTTGATGGAATGACAATTTACAACAAGGAGAAACAATTTATCAAACAATAGGGTACGCAAATGAATTATCATAGCATGGAAATATGAATAAACGAAATAATACACATAACGACAACAATTACACGACACATTGAATGCAAATGCTAATAATCAAAGTAAACAAAACGAACAATATATAAGAGTCAATTTAAAGAAAATAATAGCTCCAAATAAATGATGTGCAAAGGCATTTCAAAAAAATAAAAAAACAATTCAAATAAATAGAATATATATAAAAATAAATAACAATGAAAACAAAAAAAAAACACTTTTAAAAAAATATATATATGTACATAAAAATTTGAAAGATATTCATATAAGTTTATAAGAAATAATATATATAAAAAAATAAGAATAAAAATAAATTTAGTATAAAACATCTTTAAATAAATAATAAATATAAAAACTTAAAATAAGTAATGATAGCAGAACATATTTTAAAAATAAATAAATTAAATATGTTGGGGATGTGGTTGAAACGGAATTAAAAGATCGGGCCTTAAACTGCAAATACATGAAACAGGTTGCTAGGGGCTGAAATAAAAGGCGCTGAGGACATGGGGGACCGATTGCGCAATATTCCCCGTCCCTGATGCGCGTTGGTCTGTACAGGACCAGATTGAATCAAACGCCAAATTATGTGGCCAAAATTAAATGAAAGGAAAGGCTGCCTTGAATCTGCAGTAGGATTGGAGGGACCAAAGGCGCAAATTACCCATTAGGCGCAGGTCTTCCTCCCTTAAACGGCGCCATTTTATCCTATCATTTAAACCCCAAAAATCTGTCACCTGCAACCACATTTTTTTAACCCCAAAAAACAAACCCTCATGCTCTCAACTCCCTCTTCTCTGCTCAGCCAACGGCCTCCCAAGACCTCCGTCGCGCCACCAACGTGGTCGGCGACCGGTGCCGGAAAGTGGTCCCATTAGCCCCTGCTTCATGGTATCCTTGAAAGCCAAAGCTCTCTCAACCCACGGGAGTCAAAAACAAAGGAGGTTCACGACCTCTTGGACCCGATTCGGGCGACGGGGGAGAGATCCTCTGACGGCGCAACCACGGCCACCCGGTGAGTTCCCCTCCCCTTTATTTTTGCTTTTTGATTTTTAGTTACTTGAAATAGATTTGCAAAAGAAAAAAATATAAAATAAAATAAGATAAAACAAATAAGTAAGAGAAAACAAAGAGGAAATTGCAAGGATTCAACCTTTGAAAACTCTATTCTATTTTGATTTCTTGATGTGCATTCGTTTTTACAAGAAAAATCCCCCCAAGCAATGGTGAGATTTTCGGTTTTTATAACCGATTACAATTGTTTATTTTCTATTTGTTTATTTCTACTTGGCTTCTTGCAGGTGGCCATGGCCGACAGTGGTTTGGAGGCGTGGTCGTGAGTTGGAGGCGTGGCAGACGAGGAGACCACGCGAGGCATGCGGCGCTAGGGTTTGGGGGAGGCAACTTTCTGCCGAAAATGTTAATGTTGTTTGGGCTAGGTTTTTAATTTTTGGGCCCATTTGTGATTGGGTTATTATTTTTACTAGGCCAGCAAATTTGGGCTTCTCCAATATATATACATTTTTTTATACATACTTTTAATATTATATTCCATATGTATATTCTTAACATCATATTATTATATATATCATGTACAAATTTTTAATACTTTATTACATATATATTCTTATATATTATATGTATATTTTAGTACTATGCTTTATATATCTATGTTTTTTCATACCATACTATGTATATATTATTTATATTTATTATTAATATTAGTACATATATTTCATTACACGTATATATATACTTTTTATTAGTATTATTTTTGTATATCGTATTATTCATTATTATACATGTATATATATATAGATATTTTTTAGTACTTATTATAATATTTTTCTTATTATTTATATATGTTCTTTTAAAATATCATAGTATTCATGTATCTTATTATATATGTATATTGTATATGTTCATTTTAAATATATTATGTATATATATATTTCTTATATACCCTATGTACATACATCTTTCAACATTTATTATTATGTATATACTTTAATATTACTAGTTATATATTTTTATCATTTCATATATAGTTCAAATGATATATATAGTATATTTCTAACATTATTACTACTTATATATAGGTGTGTACAAAAATATATTTCGTACATACTCTTAATATCATTTTTTATATATATGTATATTCATTGTTTTCTCGTATTTGATACTATTATTATATTTAATCTTGCATGTATTGTTATTGTTTTCTTATATTGCTGTCATACTCGTTATTTGCTTCAATGTATTTCTGGTTCCTTTATTTATTTTTATTTCACATCAATTTGCTTAGCATTATTTCGAAAATTTTATTCTTGTTTTTTAATAAGTGAGGCAATGTATCGATTTAACATTAGGTCGTAAGTTTCATCGCTATGTTGGATGGAATTTTTAGGCTCGTGTTTAAACGGTATATCCTTCTCAAAAAAACAGAAAAAAACTAAAATTCCTCGTCTTTTCAATTGAATCACGACTAAATGTTATATTGAACTCGTATTTTTTGAAAATCAAGACAACACGTGTTTATAAGATACCAATTTTGGGCGTCGCGAGGGTGCTAATACCTTCCTCGCGCGTAACTGACTCCCAAACTCAAATTTTTCTCTGGATTTTAACGTAGACCTAAACTCAGCCTTTATTTGTTTTAATAAGAGATCTAATAGGTGTCCGATCACACCTAGGAAAAAGGATCGGTGGCGACTCCCTGTTTATTTCAAAAATCAAACGTCAAATTTCAAACTTTTTTCAATAAATCGCCACTATTAGCGACCGAGCTAAGCAAAAATTTTTTACGTCGCTATAGCTGGCGACTCCACTGGCGTCCTGCATTTTTGAGAGTCGAGTCGAATTAAATGTGTGTTGTCAAAATTTTCAAAATTCCTTGTTCAAATTAATATTTAGTCGTGATCCTAAAATTATGTTTCCGAAAAAAATCATGCATTTGCATCGTGTTGTATATATTCTTCTAACTTGTTTTGTCCGGTTGTTTTAAAACTTTAAATTCTTATGATTTTAGTTTTGGTTTAGTTTTTAAAACGTAAAGGTTTGTGAGTTTCTCCCCACACACCGTGCACGTGTATTCTTGTATAACATGAGCTCTATACCCGGGCTCCGTCCGTTTAAGTGAAAGTAAACGCTATGCCTTCGTGAGTTAACTCGTCCTTCCGCACAGGCTAGTGAATACTTTCGGGTTACATATGACTTATGCTTTCGTGAGTTAACTTGTCCCTCCGCATAGGCATAGGTAAATGTAATCCCTCGAATTGAACTCGTGAGCCTGTGATGGGCTACGATCGAGGGTTCGTACTAATCTTAGTAGATGATAGTACGGACGATTTGAGTACCTATCTAGAATCGAAACTGCATATAGTGAACCATATGAGCCACCTAATTAGAGCCGTGCCGAACTCCTGTCCGCTAATGGTCACCAAATAAGTACACGGGAGAAACACCTCTTGTCTTTCATTTTCTTTACATTACGCTGTTATGCAAAAGAACTGAATCGGGTAGCTTAATTTGTTTCTCAATTTATAATTGTTGTAGTTACTAGCCAAGTTTGTTTTTATTCTTATTTTGCATCATACATTATAGGCATCATATTAGGAATGTGTTGACTAGAGATTGGTTGCCAAAAACGGGTTTCTAATGGAAGAGTCAATTATACAAACAACCGAGAAGAATACCATGGTTCGGTACTGGTCTCTAAAAACTCAAAAAGAAAAAGGGGATAGTTTAGTGGAGGGATGTATTGCTAATCTGCCCGAGCACGTAACTGTGAATGTTCGCCAGAATAACCTTGAAGATTTGGTTCGGGTTTGGAATCAGTGGGATTCAGACACTAGGGGTATCTTCATCGAGAGATATGGAGACATAGCCAATTTGATCGCTGTCAATGTAGACAAACGATTGATCCAAGCCATGGTCAGATTTTGGGATCCAGCTTACCAATGTTTTACCTTCAATCTAGAAGATATGACTCCGACTATTGAGGAGTACGTTGCTTTGCTTCATGTTGAAAATGCGCAATTCTATAAAGTATACGTGAAAGAGCCTGAGCCGATGACCTTCAAGAAAAAGTTAGTGAGATTGAGAGACATGACTGACGCATGGGCCGAAAAACAGATAAAGAAGAAAAATGAAACCATTTGCATTCCATGGTCTTCCCTACGAGAATTGGTTCTGAACCATCCTGACATGTTGAAAAGGGTAAATCTGTTCGCTTTGGCCATTTACGGTTTGATCATCTTCCCGAAAGTCCTTGGACACATAGAAGTTGTGGTGGTGGATTTTTTCGAAAAATTAAAACAAGGAATCAACCCTGTCCCGACTATCTTAGCCGAGACCTTCAGATCCTTAAATAGTTGTAGGAAAATAGGGAAATGACGCTTTATCGGATGCGTGCAGTTACTAAATGTCTGGATTTTGAGTCACTTCTGGAAAGTAGAGCTCACACCGTTCCATATGTTTTCAAAAACATTTGCCCCGTTGGAAGCTTATCTCAAGAAAGAATGGCCAAAGGAAGTCACTGAACAGCATTGGGTCTCAGTTTTTCAGAACCTTCGCGCCGAGGATATAACGTGGAGAGCACCATGGATCCGCCCTTCGGTTCTATTATACAAGGTTGGAAATCAAGATTGGGTACCACTACTTGGGTTATGGGGAAGAGTTGGATATGCCCCGCTATTAGTCCAAAGACAATTTTCTTCGCGATAATTCATACCCGCCACTGGAGGATTAGCACAGTCCGAGTTCGCTTTTACGGGAGAAGGGTATATGAAGAGGGTCCAAGACACTGCAAAGTCTTGGTAGAAAATTCATCTGATGGAATTGGTTCTATATGCTGATACCCTCACCCAAGATTACGACATATGGAGAAAGTAACGAGTGAACAGTCAGCAAATCTCGTCAACGAACTACACCATCCAGAATCCTTTCTCGGGGGAAATGCCGTCTGAGCTAGAAATGTCAAGACAAGAATTTGAATGAGAAAAGGCCAAGATGTCTCGGGACCTTAGCGCTCTTCAAGAGGAAAACTACCAATTGAAGATCGACGTTCATATTGAAAGATCCAGAACCGAGAAAGTGCAAAAAGAAGTTGAAGTCGTGAGAAATGACTTAAAGGACCTCCATCTGGAAAATAAAAAGTTAAGAGGCACAATAAAAAATAGTGGGCTGGGCAAGTCGTCGGCAGAATGGAAAGAAGAAATAAGAAACATTAAAGGCGGGATGGAATTTTGGAAAGGAAAAGCGAAGAAAGAGGAGGAAAAGGCTGCGCGAGCTATGATAGAACTGAGGAAGAAGAACGCCGAATATGAAGCTGTGTCTGCCGAGGTAATGACTAGTCGATCTAAACGTCAAGAACTAAAAGAAAGGATACGAGAGTTAGA
The DNA here is from genome assembly GCF_007990345.1 of Gossypium hirsutum. Lineage (NCBI taxonomy): Eukaryota > Viridiplantae > Streptophyta > Magnoliopsida > Malvales > Malvaceae > Gossypium > Gossypium hirsutum. Next base: position 105,342,622 of record NC_053428.1, on the reverse strand, counting down.
AGATATGCTGCAAGATCGTCGACAACAACTAGATACTCTTTTGAAGGTTTTGGAAGAAAAAGATAGTCAATATGATAGAGACGTTCGTGCTTACGAAGAGGGCCTCCAAGAAAAAGAAATGCAACTTAGCTATTTGATCAATGAAGTTCGTGGGGTAGCCATGCACGTGGTACAATTATCGGAAGAAGCTGAAATTCTCATTTGCCAATTCCCTCCAAGTCAAAGATCAAACATATCAAAGTTCTTAGCTCGAGTAAAGAAATACGGTGATATAACTAGGAATTTTGTGTAATAGCTGAATCGAAAATGGAAAAATATTTTGTAATGAACTCTTTTGATGAATGAAATGCCTAAAATAGGGGCTATCTTGAAATCAACACCAACTTCTAGCATTTCTTTCATGACTAACATTCATTCGACATTTATGCATTCATTCATTTATTCATTCATTGCATATCCTATAATCATTCGCTGAGGTTAAAACATACAATTCGCAGTTGTAATACCACGAGACTGGAACCACGTCATTCGTATAGAACGCGTCGACAAGCTAGGGCAATGGAGGCTGAATTGAATGAAAGAATTGAAAGGATGGAAAGAGTTCAGAGGGAATTACAAGAATAACTGGCTAAGTCACAGCAAGAGACAAGAGACTTAATGGTGAGATCTCGAGAAGAATCACTCGAACAAAGAGACCAAATAGCCAAAATGATGAAAATGATGTCAGCTTTAGTTAAAGGAAAGGGACCCATGCAGAGCCTTGACGTCGAGGAACCTCGGTCAAGAGTTAATCATAGTCAAGATCCGCTCTATCCCCCAGGATTCACTCCGCCGCATGCCCACGCAACACAAAGAGGGTACACCCAAGGGGAACCCACAGACCTGGAACAACGAGCGGTGCCACCTGCTCACATAGGGGAGGGAGTGTTTGTATCAAACCCGGGGGCTAGTCCTGCTGATCCACTCGTTCCAAATTTGGATGATCCAGTAGAAATAGCCAAGTTGAAAATGAATGATCATGATGTTCAGGACAAGTATAGGAGCTTGGAAGAAAGGCTCAAGGCGATAGGAGGTACTTTTTTAATTAAGTAACCAAAATGAAAAATTTACTATAATTTAGTGATTAATAATGTAGTTTACCCGCTAAAATATTATATTGTTATATCAAATAGTGAAAGAGTGAAGTGTCCGCTTATTACTTTTCAGCTTGGCAATCATTGTTCATTATGCTTTTTTGTCCTTTTTGCCAACTGAATAATTATACTTGTATTTCCGCTGTATGTAAGAAAATTAGGTCTGTTTTTAGATTCAATTTGAAAAATAAGACTAAAACTTTGTTCCAATTCGACCTCAATAAAAAACATTAAAATTTGAATTTGATCTGTCGGTATGAAATTTTTTTATATAAAAATAAATTTAAAAAATATAATACATTAGATTTACTAAAAACATTAAAATAAATATTTTCTGATAAATAAATTTTTTTTTACAGAAAAATATATTTAAACAACGCTAAGATAAGTGCAACTTAACAAGCAAACACATTTAAAACAATAGAAAAATTAATAATAAAATAGAAGTTGTACAATACCCAAACATTAACAATAAAACATTATCAATATAATAATGAAATAATAGCAAAACAATGAAAAAATAATGGTAAAATAGTAAAAAAAAGCGGCAATTTTTTTTTGTTGCATATGGGCCGAGCTGAGTCCGAGCTAAAAAAGCTTACTTGAGGCTCAATTTGTTTAAAAAATGGGTCTTATTTTTTTGTTCAAACCCATTTTTCGAGCCTATATTCTTACTAAATTTTTTTATTTTTCGAACGGGTCTTCGAACCTATCCATAAACAAGTCTAAACTCCCAATCACGACAAAAAATTAAATTATAGATAATAATTTTTTTATGAAGGTAATATTGACATAATATACACATATTGGAAATAATGATATATATATAAAAATCCTATTACGTAAATATACATATATATATATATCAAATATACGTATATAATAAAACAGGTTCTAAGATTAATGACAATAAATAAGGATAAGAATATATACATAGGAATAGTATATCAAATATAATTAAAAATATATACATAAGATGGCATATAATTCAAACAACAATATTGAAAAATATATAGATACATAACGTAGAATAATAATATATATATATGCAGCACATGTTAAAAGAATACATATAATATACATATATTTCAAAGAAGATAATAATAATAATAAAAGCATAACTATTAATATGTTGCATAAAGTATATATATATATAAATAATGGTGTTAGATATATACTATAATAGTATAAAGATACATAACTAATAATCTTAATGTGTGTACATAATAATATATAAAAGTATGGTATTAAACATATATATAGCATATATAAAAGATATACGTAATATGATACATAAATATATTAAATTCACATACATAGACATAATACAAAAATATTAAAATAAAGTAGAAAGTGATACTATATACAAATATATACGTATGCATATATATAATAAAATATACACTAATATTATATAACATTAATACAAAAAATGATGATGTAATATAAAAATAAATATAATATAATAATATAAAGTAATTAAGATAATTCTATATATATATATGTACATAATAATAGTATACACTAATATTTTTAAATACTAAGAGTAAATATAATAATATTAAATAACAATGATATAATAATCTAGTGAAATTAATATTACAAATGCTATTTAAGAATAAAAAAATAAAAAAAAGGACGAAATTGAAGTCAAAACCGAAATCTTGGGGTGAAATTGGAAACAAAATAGGGAAATCGGACCAAATTGCAATGCGCGTGTGACTTAAAGGGACCAAAAGCGCAATATTGCCGACTGTTAAAATGCTGCGCTTGGCTAAGGACTAAATTGAAAAGTACGACAATGTCTAGGGCCGAATTAAAACAAAAAAAGAACCTGATTGTGAAGGAATGAAAAAGCGGAGGGGCTAAAAGTGAAATTAGCCCCTCAGATGAAAAGACATGCGGATCCTTGGAGCGGGTCGGGTCAGCAGACGGGTTAAACCAAAACGACGTCGTTTTGAGGCTTAAGTATAGCCCCCAAAACGACGTCGTTTTGGAGGGCTATAAATATGCCTAATTTCAGAAAAAAAAATCATTTGTGAGGGAAAAAGAAAAAAAAAAGAAAGAGAGAAAGAGAGAAAAAGAGAGATGAGGGAGAGGGGAGGGATTCCGGCGGGGTGCCGGTCACCGGCCGATCGTCGGCCCGTCGCCGGCGCCGTCCACCGTGCACGGTGGTCGGATTTTCAAAAAGGTAAATTTTTTTCTCGTTTTTTCTTGTTGTTTATTTTAATACTTTGTTATATTTTTAATATATATGTATGTATAAAATAGGCCTAAGGCCGAAACTAAAATGAAATAAAAGAAAAATAATCACCTGTTTTTTTGATTTTGATATTTTTGATTTTCTGATCTTGGTTGTGCTTCAAAATACTTGTTTTTGTGCTATGATTTCTATATATTTTTGAACTTTTTAAAGAAAAGAAAAAAAAGAACCCTTTTTACATTTTGTTTCATGGCTTTTATAGCCTGTTTTCACTGTCTGTTTGTTCTCTTTGTTGCTGTTGCGTGTCTTTCTCATTTTGCAGGGCATGGCTGGTGTTGGTGGAGCAGGTGGCCGGCAGTCAGGGGCATGGGGCCGTCAGAGGGTTGGTGGCGCAAGTGGGGGTAGGTTTGGTTAGGGTTTGCTAATTGTATGGGTTTGGGCCTTTGCTTGGTTAATTTAGGTGGGTATTTGGGCTGTTGTAAAAAGGGTAATTGGGTTGAGGGTTTGTAATGCAAATGGGCCTTGAATTGGGCCCAAAATTGGCCTGTGCAGTAAGAAAATACATTAGAGTGTGTAAGATGTAGTAAGCCACTTCTTAACTATTGTAACAATAAGTAACTCATTTATAAATTGAGAAACAACCATAAGATTGCAACATTTTTTATAATTCTTATTTGGATAAAATATATTCCCATTTTTTATATTCTTTTTATATTTGAGTTTTGGTACCTTTACTTTTATTTTTAAAAATTTATTATTATTATTATTATTATTATCTTCAAATTTAAAAGACAGATTCAGTTATTAATATAGTTAATTTATTTTGTTGTGAAATTTGTTTGTGTGGTATTTTGAAATAAAAAAATTATTTAATAGCCATGTAATAAAAAGAATGATATTGTAATAGACATGAATTTAACAAAAAAAATTAACAGTTTTTAAATTTAAAAAGTAAATTTCAAATATATAAAGAATACAAAGACTTGGAGCAGATTTTAACAATCTTATTTCTTATCTATGAACTTTCAAGTTTTCATTTAATTTGTCGTGCAAGAAGATTTTATATATATATATATATAAAACTTAAAACTACTAATAATATCTTCCAATCCCTTAAATATATTTAATTAACAATTTCATATAATCAATTTAGAGATATTAACTCAATTAACAATAAATAGAATTAATTAATTTTAATAAAAACAAATCAAGTATTTACCAAAAATTCTCTTATTTGCTCATATCCATACATCATAAAATAAATTATTAACCAATTATTTCAAACTGCAATTAAATAGAAGGGATGAATCTTAAAACTATATATGAGTTTTAGTTCAATATGTAATATTATATATAGAGTTTGATTTTGTATAATTTTATACTAAAAAATCATGATTTAATTCAATTTTTATAAATTACTAAGATAATTAACTATATATCATATTGAAATAATTTAGAGAGATTTACTTTATAAAAGAGATACATGTAATTATCATAATCAAATCAAATTAAGAATTGGCTAAATTTATTTGTTAGTCATTGTACTTTATGAAAGTTGTAGATTTAGTATATGTATTTTAATTTGATCAATTGTAGTCTTTGTACTTTTCGAATTTTAAAATTTTAGTCTTAATCCAAACAATAGCAATTAAAGTCATTTGTTTGAATTCAATTATTGGTCTTGTATTATGCATACAATTGTAGACTAGTCCATATTCTTCAACTAGACCATTCTAAGTCCCTATACTTTTCAAATTTTGAAACTTCAATCTTGAGTCAAATGATAGTCGCTAATCCATTAACTGAATTTTTAGTGAGTAATATGTAGAAATAATAAGTTGATGTAGCATACACATATGATAATTTGTTTGTCATATCATATTTTAAAAATAATAGAACTTAATGAATTTAACAATTATCATTTGGTGAGGATTGAAATTTTAAAATTCAAAAAGTATAAGGACTAAAAATGCCCAAATTAAAGTTGAGGGACTAAATCCATAACTTTCATAAAGTACAAGAACTAATAGCAGGATTTAACCTTTAGAAATTATAAAAAAAAAATTATTCTCTTATTTGTCCACGTACATGTAAAATAAAATAAGGGCATAATGTAACAACCCGTTTTTCAGTAGTGTCGAAAACAGTAATTTCGAGACCACAAATCCTACAAATAAGTCCATAATAATTATTAATTAACTTATATGAGTCAATTATAGTTTTATATTAAAATTTAAATTTGTTTATGAACAAATAGATAAAGACAAGTGGTTTGTTTCGAAAGTCGAGTGGTTTTCGAAAATGAGGTATTGGGATCTCATTTCTGTAAACCGAGCTCGTAAATATATAATATAAATATTTACTAAGTGATTATTTAGGTGTATCGAAGTTTGATTCAGAAATTTTAGTGATTTGATAATTAATTGAGTAAAAATGACTAAATTGTAAAGGTTGCAAAAGTAAACTATTATTAGGTTATTTGTGCTAAATGGATTAAATGTTACTATTGCAAGTGTTAATATGACAAATTCCACTTTTAAAAGATAGTGGCGGCTGGTGTAAGAATTTTTAAGTAAAATATTTTAATTATAATATTAAAATATATGTTAAAAGAAAAATAAAACTTAAGTAAAAAAAAAAAATAAAATACTATCATCTTCCCAAAATGCTAGAACCACCGAAAATGGAAGAGTAAAAACACCATTCTCAAGCTAAACATTCGGCCATTAATAAACCATTGCATGTAAGTGGGTTTCTCAATTATTTATTATAATTTTTATGTTTTTGATATCGTTACAACTAGATCTAGCTAACTCCGTATTTCTGTTTTCGAAACTGTTAAAGATTTTGGATTTTTCTATTGATGAATTTTTGTCATTCTTGATGTTAAGTGATGAATTTAAAGTGTTGATTGTTGATTAGGACTATTTTGTTAAGGTGATTTTTGATAGTTTTTAGTTAAAGAACTAATTTGATAAAATGTTAAAAATATACATGAAATTTTTGTGAAATTTCAATGAATATGGACTGTCCTAGTTTGTGAATAAATTTGTAAATAAATTCGGCTAGAATGGAAAATTGTAAAATTTTGTTAACTTTAGAATTTCAGGTTTAGGGATTAGATTGTAAAAAGGATAAAATATTAAGGATAATTTTATAATTTTTATGGAAACGTCAAATTGTGTAAATTTGATTATATAAGTGTTGAAATTGACTTAATCGAATAAACTTATTATATATAGATAGAGAAACGAGACAATTAGAGTTACATCGAGGATAAGCTAAGATATCAGATTAATTTTCGATTTTGTTTTTACAATTGTATTTATCGAGGTAAGTTTGTCTACACTTATCTCCCTTGAAGATTTCTCCAGAGTTGGTGAAAGAGTAGAGTGTTCATATGCTGAGCTGGGTTCGAATCTAGGTAAAATATTAACACACTTTATATCTGCTCAAATTCATCCATATTTATAAATAATTAATCAAAATATATATACACAAAAGAGGGGCTGGTCGTTCTGTATTTGTTTTTTTTTTTAAAATTATTTTCGCTTTGTATTTTTGGCTCAACAAAGAGGGGCTGGTCGTCTTAATAAAAAAAAATGATCGCGTGCATTTGTTGTTTAAAATACTTTATACTTTATCAAATAATAAAACAAATTTTAAATAATTCCAATGTAACATTTTTATATTTTTCTTTCAATATAAACATAAAGGAATCATTTAAATCTGAAAAAGAAGAAGAAGAAGAAGAGATTTTTTATGAGAGAATCAATGAGAAAAACGTTTTCCTAATATTCTTTAGCACATGCAGTTGCCTGGAAAAAAACAAACCATTTATTTAAAATAATTGAAGGGTTGAATTATAAATTAAGCATATTGGGAAAGTTAGTATATGCTAAATGGTTGTAAAGTAGAAAACTTTAAATGGTGGGACAGAGTTGCCTGACCTCAATCATTATCAATATTAATGTAGCAACAAAAAACATGTTTTTGCAGATGAAATAATAGAATATATACTTACAATTTGTTCCTACTTCTTCTGTCATACTGATTTATAAAACCCCAGATTTATGTTACAGTAAAGGATGTATCTTTAGTCTTTGATCCTAATTTAGTACTGATGTTGTTTCTGGCGGTGCTCTTGTTTTTGCTTCAGCAAATTCTCACTTGTGCACAAATTTATATCCCTGCTGATAATATTGCTCTAGATTGTGGTTCTTCAACTTCAGGCAATTCTGTAGCACTAGATGGTCGTTATTGGACCGGAGATAACATGTCGTGGTTCGCGGAGTCCGGTAACCAATCAGTGTCGGCCAGTGTCCAAAAGCATAACAGCTCTTTCCATGGTGTGCCTTACATGACTGCTAGAATGTCTAAATCCGAATTCACCTACATGTTCCCAGTTACTGCTGGTCAAAAATTTATCAGGCTCTATTTCAATCCTGCTCTGTACCATGGCTTTGACACCTCTGTCTATTTCTTCTCTGTCAAGGTAGGCCCTTATACACTGCTCAATAACTTCACTTCTTCCGTTACTGCCGATCGTTCGAGGAAAGGGTCGTCGATTAGAGAGTTCTGTGTAAGCTTGATGCAGAATCAAACTCTCAATGTAACTTTTACTCCCTCTTTGGAGGGTTCTTATGCTTTTGTCAATGGAATCGAAATTGTCTCGATGCCTACTAATCTCTATTACTCGACTTCAGATCATCACGGCATTAAGTTCATCGGTCTTAACACACGTTTCTGGATTGATAACTATACTGCACTCGAGAATGTTCATCGTTTAAACGTTGGGGGGCCATCAATCACCGCTGCAAGTGATACTGGCATGTATCGAAACTGGTACAATGACATTGATAATCTGATAGAAGCTGGTGTTGTTCCTAGTAATACTACTCTTGAACTCGACTATTCTAACATGCATGATTACACAGCTCCTGCTAATGTATATGAAACAGCTAGATCAATGGGAAACAACAGAACAGAGAACTTGTTGTACAATTTGACATGGAGTTTACCGGTTGATTCGGGATTCAGGTACCTTGTTAGACTCCATTTCTGTGAATTTGATCCGGCCCCAGAAAAGACGAGTGATAGGCGATTCCGGATCTTTATTGATAACAAGACCGCAGAGCCAGCATTCGATGTGATCGAAACTGCTGGCGGTAAATATAAACCAATCTATCATGACTATATGGTTATGATTGGAAACATTAGTGATATTAAAGGTGAACATTCCCTCTTTATAGCTTTGCATCCTAATAAAGAATACAGTGCTTATGCAGACGCTCTTCTGAATGGAATAGAAGTCTTTAAGTTGAATAACTCCGATGGCAATCTTGGCAGACCAAATCCCGAGCCCAAGTTGCCAGAAAAAGGCACCAAGAAAAAGAGTTCAAAAGACACGAAGAGGAAATTGCTTATTTTTATCAGTGTTGGTGGTATAGGCTTGTTGATTGTGCTTGTGTTAGTATGCTCCATCATCATTTGGCGACATAGAAAGATGCAGTATGGTTCACACTATAAACCATCATGTTTTTGCTGCTTGCTGGATCGTTCTAAAGGGAAATCATTCGTCGGGGCGAAAACCTCATCTCTGCCTGATGAATTGTGTCGTCGGTTTTCACTAGATGAGATCAAAGCTGCCACTAGCGACTTCAATCAAGATTTGATTATCGGGGTAGGCGGTTTCGGCAATGTTTACAAAGGTTTCCTGGATAATGGTGAAACAATACTGGCCATCAAACGCTTGAATCCAGAGTCGAAACAAGGTGCAAGAGAGTTCAAGACCGAGATCGAGATGCTATCCCAGCTTCGTCACATTCATTTGGTCTCTTTGGTGGGATATTGCAACGACAACAATGAGATGATCCTTGTGTACGATTACATGATCAACGGCACTCTCCGCGATCACCTTTACGACACTACCAACGAACCTCTAACATGGAAACAAAGGCTCAAGATATGCCATGGGGCAGCAATCGGATTGAATTACCTTCATACAGAAGTGAAGTATACTGTGATTCACCGTGATGTTAAGACCAGCAACATTCTCCTCGACCATAAATTCACTTCGAAAGTCGCGGATTTTGGCTTGTCGAAACTTGATCCGAAGCTCGACATGCTCAATACCGGTGTAAAGGGCACATGGGGATACTTGGATCCCGAATACGCTCGCGGTCATACATTGACCCAAAAATCCGATGTATACTCGTTCGGTGTAGTACTATTTGAAGTTTTATGTGCAAGGAAAGCTCTGGACAAGAGAGTATCAATGGAACAAATGAACTTAGCTCATTGGGTTAGAAAATGCATTGCTGATGGGACACTTCATCAAGCCATAGATCCAAAGCTGAAGGGAAAGATAGCTCCACAGTGTTTAAAGGTGTTTGTTGAAATTGCTGAAAGTTGCATACAAGAAATGGGAGTGAAGCGGCCATTCATGAATGATGTGATGGAAAGGCTAGGATTTGCATTGGAGCTTCAAGAAACTGCTGATGCTGAGTTAGTGAAGAGTAATCATGGCGACGACCATTGCTATCCGGACATCATTTTTCCGGTCAATCCCCGCGATGATGTCGATTTTGAAGCTTCAGATTCTGATGTTATTGCAGTTCATAACTCCATTCATGATTCTGGCTGTTCTCTATCTTCTGATGTTGTAACAAACACCAGTAATGCATAAGGATTTTGATTTATGTACAAATTTGAGTCGTGAGTATTCGTTCCAAATGGGTTATTGTGGTTTTGGTTAAAATGTGCTGTTAAAGTTTTAATTTTTATTTATTTAAAATCTCAGTAAATATTTTTTGTTAAAATTTATCAACTTAAAATTTTAATCAAGATATCCTCATATGATGTGGTATATAATTGACAGAAAATAAACATATTAAATTGACAAATCTTGAAAACTACTAATGATGATGTTGATAACGATTACACTAAGATTTTTAATTTGAAAAAAAAAATAGGAATATTGACTTTTTAACTTGTAAAATATATAGATTAATATTAAATTTTATACAAGTACAGGGACTAATAACACATTTTAACATGTGGTTTTTGACTTCATAATTGTGTCTTTTTATTATTTGCTATAATATATATTTTTAAAATATTTGTTTAGGAGATTACTTTAACATTGTCAGGTGTCAAGTTCAAGATAATGTCAAATCATCACAAGAGTGAATGTTATTTATGTCACAAGTGATCGAATGCAAAATATAATCAACACGACTTTAACTCACTTGGATATCGAGTTTAAAGTTATGAAATTTGTGTTGCAAATTTATTTGCTCGATGGCTTAATCAGCCCATTTAATACATAGAAGGTGATAACTATGAGAGTCAAATTTCGATTCTATATATACCTCGGCCCATTTCAGTTCTCCTCCCACCGAATTTTTTCTCAAACTCTCAGAACTCTTTAAAAAACCCTTATTATTTTCAAAAACTTTTTGGGAGAAAAAGTGATCATTTTAGGTTTTAGGAAGAATATGTAATAAATCATGTTGTCAATATAGTAAATAGGGGTGAAGTTAGAAATTGTTTTTAGGGGGTCAAAATTAAATTATAATTTTTACGATAATAAAAATGTAATTTCACCATTTTAATAGCCTATATCTTTATAATTTTTAAAGGATTAAATCAAATTTGTATCATTTTTAGGGAGCCAAAGTGTAATTTTACCTTTACTAATTTAAAATTTTAAAAATTTTAAAGGACCTAAATAAAAAAATTTCTATTTTAAGAGGATCGGGCCTCTTTCCAGCCCCCTAGCTACGCCCCTGATAGTAAAAGTTCCAACTTAATTTTTAATCTTTTTTTGTTACATTTGTAGAAATATTTTCAAGATTTTACAAATTTAAATACGTTTTTTGTGGTATTTCGAACAACAAAAATATTGAGTTGTTCGTGCTCGTGTAATTTAAAATTCCCAGAGCTTAGTTGACACATTATAGACAGTTTAAAGAGTGTTGATGATAAGTGTTAGAAGTAACATGTTTTAACCTCATTCTTAATACATTTTTGATTGATTATTTGATGTTAATTGTAAATTTTATGCTTCTAACACTTTAAAATTATGTTTTAATGCTTAAGAGAGCACTTAGGAGCAAAAAGAGTGAAAAAACGAGCGAAAAATGAGCGAAAATTGGAGTTTTGAAACAAGTTACAAGAGCCATATAGGTTGAACCATTTCACATAGCCAAGCCACACAGCCATGTTGATTTCACGGATTGCACACCAAACAGTGGAAAATCATGATTTTTAGGTTTTTCAAGCATTCTAAGACGTATATATGACAAAAATAAGAAGATAGGAGGGAGCCGTTGGAGAATATTCAAGAAAACAACTCAAAAACACCATTAAATCCTACTCTAAAGCAGATTTCCGTCAAGATTGAAAATTTATAATTGATTTCTTAGGAAGTTATCATGAGTTTCTTTATTTCCTTATGTTATATTGTATATTGTCTCTTGGATGTTTTTATTTTCAAGCATGAACTAATTTTCCAAATACATAGAGGAGATGACCCTATGATGGATTCTGTTGTTTGATTTTTATTTTACGCAATAAATATTTAGTTTCTTGTTCTCAATTATGTATGTTTAATTCTTGTTTTAATATTTCTAAATTATTAATCCGTGTTTAATGTGCTTAATTTGGTGGTTGAATAGACCCTGTTTAAGAGTAGATCTTGCATAGTTAAATGGAGTTGTATGCAATCCAAGAAACAAGACGACATAATCTACTGGATTTGAGTCAAATTTAATAGGGGAATCCATAGCACGATTCAATGCGATAATAGGGGTTTTAATTAGAAAGAAATTTCAATTAATTAACCCAGAGTCAGTTGTTCTTATGCTCAAAAAAGATATTTACATAATTTAGGAATTTTTATGGATCAAGGTGTTAAGTAAAGAAATTACGTAATTTAGATTGATAGTGACAGATGAAATCTAAGTGAATTCTTTCCTGAGTATTGCTTTACTTCTTGGTTGTTAATCGATTATTTTTGTGTTTTGTTCTTTGTCGTGTTCCTTAGTTAATTAATTTTAGTTTTTAATCAATCATTCGGTTAATAATAGAAACTTACTAGTATTTTTATTCTTCGTTGGAACGATATTTTTGTTTATCGTAACTATACTATTAATTGACAGGTATACTATTTGCTTTAATCAAATTTTTAGTTGGTTTATGACGCATCAGTTGATTTATATGTAACATATATGATAACAAAATTTATTATGATATTGAAGTTTCTTTCACTTTATTAGAAATAAAGAGGTTACAAACATATACATTCCATTTTGGATGCAAGTAAGTGATTATGATGATGGAATGTGTCATTTTAAGAACCGATCTTGCTATCGATGAGCAAGTGATAATTGAAGCTAGTAGTATCAATGTGTGTCTAAGGATAATGACAATAACGAATAGATGGGAATCTAGTGAAACACATTATGGCTGGAGAAGCTTTTCAAATAGGCCCCTCCACTACATGTAATTGTGGAGGAGATGGACTGAAATGGCAGGGCTTGGATTTTTTTGATGGTAAGAGGAACATTGCCAAACAAGAATTGACCAACAGAGCATGTACTGTGTTCGTGCGTTAAGCTTTGGGATTAATGATCTTAGCCATGCATATATGAGAAAATTACTCGGGATGATAAATTTTTACCCTATAAAACATGTACAATGATTCAGTCAAATGAGTTAAAAGACAATTCAATTTGGGAGAAGAGTATCTAATAATAAGAAAATGATGCATACCATTTAACCATCGATGAGCACTTCAGCAAAGTCATACTCAAGCATGCAACCTCTACAACTAGACTTGAAGCTTCTTACACAGTAATGCGACCCACTTGCCTATTCGACACTATTGTTTTAGGCCCTTATATCATATTAGTGAAGTATCGGATCATGTGGAGGTGAAGATGGACTTTATTGACTTATTATTATTATTTTCCTAAACCCTATCTTCACCCCCACATGGCGAACATGTCCTTTTTCTTTACATGTTATACACTTATCGAATTTCACATTATAAATAAATAAAAAATAAAAAAGGTACATTTTTAAGAATATCAATGGTCATTACTATAGAATCATGATCTTAAGAATTTGAATTTAGTCCTTACATCTTTATATTTAAGAATTTATTTTTTAAATTTTAAAATTCAAGTTTAATTATTTATATTATTAAAATTATTTTGTAAAATTTAAGTTTGACATCAATTTTTTAGGTTCATTGCTACCAAGTGAGTTTTTTATTTCAAAATGTTACATAAAAAATTTAACAATGTTAACAATTGGACCTGAATTTTACAATTCGAAAAATAGAGGGACTAAATTCTTAAAAAAATAAAAGTATAATGACTAAATTCTAAATATGTAAAGAGTGTAGTCACCTATGACATATTTTTAACCTTAAATTATATATAAATTAGTTTGGATTACATTTTTGAAATACATAAAAATATGAAAATTAAACTCATTACTAAACAAGTAATTAAAAAATCCAAAAAAGTTAAAAAAATACTTTGCATGAGTTCTCTACATCATCGGTGAATAATAATATGACAACATAGCGTTGAATAAGATAAAAAAATAAATACTATTAAAATTATTTAAACATAATTAATTAATTAATTATAAATTAATACTACTTGACCGTTAAACCAAGATTCTAAAACCTAAACTTGAGAACCTAATAAACCTTAGTAATATTTATTTATAATATTTATAATTAATATTTAATTATTTTAAATAAAATTGCTAATATTAACAAATTTTTATGAATTTTTTATTTAATATTTAATATTTCAAAATATACCAAACAATTTTTAAAAAAAATCAAATCCAATACTTACTATATTCCATATTAAAATTTTAATATTTAATTTTTAGCACTTACATTTTATTTTTTTCAGTTATCAAACATCGTCCAACTCAATTGGGAAGTCACCTAAAAACCAAACCTAAGTTCATAATAATAATAATTTTATTTTTCAAAAATAAAATACTATTAAATCATTAATCCGCCTTTTCCTTAAATAATTTTTTGTTCATTTTACGGTTTAGAATTTGTAACGGTCCCTCCGACAATATTATTTTCAAGATTCAACCATGCATTCTTTTCTTAAAAATGAAATGCGTTTACAATTACACCAACACTTATGAGTAATCCACTTCTTGTATTTAAAGTGATTTGGGTATCTACTCCAATTGTTCTTTACCATTATGGACGATGATTCTGATAAAATATGTACTTCCTCGGGAATGAAAGAAAAATCGATCTACATTCATTTCGTATTTTGGCTTAACCTTTTTAACTCCTCGATACTCAATCACATCCTCCCTTTTGAAGATTGAATGTGCCCCTAGAGTCCCATATTTAGTAATTCCTGAATTCTTTCTTCTGTATCGATGATAGAATACTTTTTTTACAGAAAATACCATTAATATGTATTTCCATCGAGATACTGAAATGGAAATACAACATCAGTTCTTTTCCTTGGTCTTGAATAAATTAAAATGGAATAATAAATTTATTTCTTCGTCTCTTTACCAATAAATCAACATTCTCGTGGAGAATAGTTTCTAAAATAATGTAAATATAGTTATTTTGCTTCTTTATAATTTCTTTTATTTTGTGATCTATATTATGTAAATATTTAATTATTTATAATGTAGTTATAAAAAAAACATATGGATAATTTCAAGGTGTCCATTCACTTGTAATATATATTAGAAATGCAGCACTTTTTTTTTTTCTTCTTTTAATTAATTGGTCTACATATATTTAATTTTCGATTAAATTTTGTAATATATATTAAAATTTTCTATACTTTCCCTTCCTTTTATTTATTTAAAATTAGTCTTTTTATTTTTCAAATTCATCATTTTCGATCTTTCCATTAACTCTATTTAAGAATTAAGTATAATTACAAATTTAACCCCTCAATCTTTATAACATTATCAATTTAACCCCTACTTTTTTATTTTATAAAAACTATAAAAATTACAAAAATTTATTAAAAGTTAAAAAATTATAGAATAATTAAAAAATTATAAAATTTTCCAAATGTGTCGAAAGATTAAAGATAAAAAAAAACTAGAACTTACTATTAATCACTACTACTAGAGATTTTAATTTGCAATTTTTATTTAGAAACAATAAATACTATGTTGTACCAAAAAAATATCACGTATATTTAACCAAAATCATTAGAAATTTAATGTTGATAAATTTAAATGTTTATAAATGATGTTGTGGCTAGTACCTTGGATAAGAGGCAAACGGAAGTAGATTGTATTCAAATTGTTCGATTTTAGAAAAAATATTCAAGTCTGAACTAAAAAGAAGAAACCAAACAGATTTAGGAAAACAAGAAAAACAAAGAAAATAACTAAAATAAAAAATTAAGAATAAAGAATAAATATTCAAAATAATAAATAACTAAAGAAATGATATAAAAAAAAGTGCAAGATGGATCGGATAAATCGATGGATATGACAAATAGTGTAACGACCCAAAAGTCAGTGGTGTTGAAAACAGTGGTTTCAGAATCTCATTTTTGATGATCGAGTTCTTAAATATTATTATTTAATATTTATGAGGTTAGTATAAAGTTTAATTAAAATTTGGTCCATTAATTTTGTTAATCAGAGAGTTAATTAAGGTACAATGACTAAATTGTAAAAGTAGTAAAATATAATCACTATAAATTTTAAATAGCTAAGGGATCAAAATGGTGAATATACCATTTACAAATGTCCAAGCGGTCGTGGATGTCATTAAATTCCATTAATGACACACCCCAAAATATTTGGGGTTAGTTGTAACGAATAAGCAAGAATTAAGCCTTAGGCTTGATAAAAAATAGCTTGTACATTCCTTAGAGATCTTAAGTTCAAATCACATCTCTTCCATTTTTCATTTTTAAATTTTCTACAACCTAGGATTAAAACCATATCAAAATAAATATTATTTGGAGTAGAAATTTATCAAGAAATGGGCAGTAGATTAATGGTTAAAGCACTTGCTTCTTCCTTTTGCACAACCAGATTCAAACCACCCCATTCCCAAGTCACTTTCATTTTATTTCGACAAAATAGGGGAAATTACCATGCAGCCCCATCAAATTTGAAAACCCTAACTATTTAGTTTTTTTTCCCTCATTACACTAGGATTATGTTTATTTTTTCATTCCAATTAGAATTTATCTTCTCTCTCCCTATTTCTTTTCATATTTCTTTTAATCCTCTTTTTTGCATCAAATTTTCTCTCCATTACTGAAATTATTTTGCTCTCGATATCAAATCAATCCCCGAAAAATTGATTCTCTACTAATTCTTGAATTTATCGTTGGTAGCCTTCATAATTCCATCATGTTCGATAAGTACATCTCATTCTAAAAATTAGACCCCAAATTTCATAGAATTTCTATCCGATATTAATCTTTCAAATCAATTAGTCAATCTATAACGGTTATTAACAAATCTTTCATTAATATCGTTGAATCATGATAAATCTTGGAACGTTAATCCGCGTGAAATTATCGTTTAAAAGACCTATTTTAGGTGCATCGGACCAGAATTGAGTATGAGAAACATCGTTCGAGATCCTAGTGACAGGTGTGTGTTCTTTTACAAGTGAATTGGGGCAATTCGTGCATCGGAATAGGGCCACACGGGCATGTGGACCACACAACTATGTCCCCCTAAAGCCCTAAGAATTTCAAATCTTACACGGCCTAAAGCTTTTAACACGGCTTTCCATACGGTTGTGTTTCCTTTGTACCTTGATTTTACAATTAACACACGATCGTGTAACCCCTTCACATGGCTTAAGGCATTGCACACAGCCCGACTACAAGGCCATGTGCCCCTATTTTACAAATTTACAGTTTTAACCAGAATGTTATGTTTTGATCCATTTAGTCCCTTAATGATCCTTGAACTGTTTTAGTGTTTGATTTTATTCAATTATGTGTAGCGGTGTGTAGCGGTGGGGTAGAACCTTTTCTGATAATTGAAATTACATTGCATTCATAAGCATATGCATAGTGGTGAACATTGAGATATTGTGACGATAAGATGAATTGAAAAATCAATATTTTGAAATTACTATTGTGAATTCTGTGATACTATCGATGATTAGTTGAAAAATCGATTATCTGATTTGCTATTTGATTGCGATTATACTATGTGTTATTATTAAATATGACCTATTGACTATTTCCACTGATATTCTTGTGATTGAACTCACACTGAGCTTTATACCTCACTCCCCTTTATTGTCCATCTTTACAAATAACCCATCAGGTCAGGACGCAGATACAACATTCGGAGGGACTCCGCTTAATTTTGTCTATCCTAATATTTTAAATTTATTATTTGAAAATTTTCGTTATCCAGAAAGTGTAATATTTTATTTAAATGGTGGCATAGGACTTAAGTTTTTTTTGGGATTATTCAACCTACATGAACCTTAATTATGATTAGGTTATTAAAATTAGGGAATTTAATTATCATTGCATGAGATACAACTTCTATTAAACCTAAGATTTAGATATCAATTTATCCGCCGGAAGATCATAAATTTTCAAGTATTAAATAAACTGGAAATTAATTAAGTTTTCAAAAAGTAGTAACCATTATGTAGGAAAGTTAAACTAAACCGGTTTTTGATAAACTCGTAAACTTTTTCTGAAAATAGACTAAAGTTTTCTACCAAAATAAACTAATGTTTTAAAATGACTGTTTTATAAACCCCAACCACTATTAGGCATTCTAGTGGCTGATGTAATCTTAGGGATTTAGGCCTAACGTTTAGGTCATGTTGGGGGAGGTTACAATTAACTTTTGGGCTAATTGTTATTAGGCCTTAATTAATTAAGGTTTAATTGAAATAAAGCTTGTTTAATTAATTGGAGGACCAATTGAGCAATTGGACCACTAATATTTGACTATACGGTAGTGGAGGCTAGTTGTAAGTCATTAAATTTGATAAGTAAGCTTAATAATTTATTAATTATTAATTAAACTAATTAGTATTAATTATAAGTTAATTACGGTATATAAGTTAAAATGAAATGTTATCATATTTTATTTTGCTTTCTTCTTCAATTGAAACTACAAAGAAACCTAGGAAACCATTTTTTTTATCAACTTAAGCATTCGGTCTTCTGATTTGGTAAGTATACAAGTCGGGTTCTTGTAATTTTTATATTTTTGAGGTCTCAAGAGCTTGATTTAGTTAACCCGTGTACCAATTTGCAAAACTGTTAAAGTTTCTAAAATTTTCCATTGATGAATACTTGACAAAATTGGTATAAATTGTTAGATTTTAAGCTTAGAAGTGAAAAGGACTAGTTTGTAAAATATAATTGCTAGTTTTTGAACATATGGTCAAGTGCATAAATTTTGAGATCTATGAAATATTTATGTAATTACTGATAATTGTAAGTTATAGAAGGATGTAATTAAGATCAGTTTTGAAATCGAGGCTCAAATTTTAAAGTTATAGCAATTTTGGTTTTAGGGACTAAATTGAATCAAATGAAAAATTGTAGGGGCATTTTAAAAATAAAATTGGATTGATTCATGCATAATAGGGGATATTATAAAATTATTGGTATTGATAAATGTAACCGAATTATTGTTTAGATTGAGAATTGAAACGGACCAAGGATAATCGAGGAAAAGAAAAAATTACTAATTAGTCCTTGTAGTTCAACTTGTCTGTTGATTTTGTCAGGTAAGTTCATATGGTTTAATTTTTTATTTTAATTTTTTTATATTTGATTTATAAATATACGTTTGTTAATTGAAAGTTGGAATGTTTACAATTTAGTACAAATGCGAGAATTGAGCTATATTGTAAAGAAATAAATATGAACTTATATCTTAGAATTACCTTGACGAAACTTTGTAAAGTTCTCGTACACATGGATACATATTGATTACCGATGATTACCGAGCTCCAGCATTTGTTATGGACTCGAAGATACATGTGCATAGGTTTAGCTCGAACGAGTAACGTGATGTTATTTTAAAGGTTTAGCCCAGATAAGTAACTTGACATGATTATATGTTTAGCTTGGATGAGCAATTAATATTTCAGAGATAATTAGGATACAAGTTTAGCTCAGAAAAGTAACCTGATGTCGTTTTAAAGGCTTAACCTGGACGAGTAACCTAACGTTTGTATATATATACATTCAGTTTGGATAATTGGTGTAACATGATAATTGTGTGCATGGTACAAATTTGATATTTAAAATGGTTAAATGTCGAATTGAGTATGCATATAGTATTGAAAAGTTAATATTGGTAAATTGACTTGGTATATGTTTAAATTACTATCTAATGTGATTATATGATAAACTCACCTTATTGCTATGTGTGAATATGTTTAAGCAAAACGTTACCAAGTTAAGTTGTTTAATTACAAAATAAGGTAAGTTTATATTTAATGCCTATGGGTTTACTATTGGAAAAAACGAGTTTGGAAAACGTATCGAAAAATATATTTGAGGAAAAATTAGAGTTTCAAATCTTTTTCCAAAACTAGAATTTGGTTGTATTATCTAAAGTAATAAACACTTAATCAAAATTGTATCTTTTCGATTCATTTAGGATGAACACTTTGACCAAGTAGTCTTATCCACTACCCTCAAGCTCACGTCTGTCAAGTGTGGGCTCGTTTCGAATCAAAAAAATTTTCACAAAATTACTAGTTAGGTAATTTTGCAACTTCTCTAAACTTTTGGGCTAAGTTGTAAATAAAAAAATATCTCTAGAAATCTTCTAAAATAATTTTTTAGAGAATTTTCTCTCTGCAACTTTTTCTTGAATTCAAGTGTTTGTGAAATAATAACCCATGACTCCCTTTATATAGGGCGAGTTTAGAGAGTTCAACTATAATTAAACTTAATCAATTTAATATTAAATTAATATAATACCTGTCAAGATAAGTTTTAGATTAAATTTAATATAAAATCTATTAAATTAATAAAATATTTATAAATTAAATTTAATAATAAGATAATTACTTTAATATTAATTTAATATAATATGTAACGCCCCAATTTTCGGGAATCCTGTGAAGGTTGGCATAGGTTTAATTATGTTAGTGGGCCTCTAGAAAGCCCAAACTTAAGATAGAACCCGACAATTTTAGTTAATTTTTGTTCCATAAGAAAAAGGGGGTGAAATTATGAAATAGGACCTATGTGAAAATGTTTGAAAATGCTATAGGCTAAATTGAAGTGGCCAAATAAATAGGAGTGCAAAATAGGAGGATTTGCATGACCAACCTCCCATTTTACATGAAGTGGCCAGCCATCATGTTGTTGTAGACAAAATGTACACTTGATATCCATAATTTATGGTACAAATTGATACAAATTGATAATAGGTTAGGTAAATGTTCAATGATAATAGGTTAGGTAAATGTTCCATGATAATGGGTTAGGTAAAGGTTTCATGATAATGGGTTAGGTAAATGTTTCATGATAAGAATTTCATGTCTTTTGTATTAAAGAATTAAATGGATGAAATATGAAGTTTTATTAAAAGAAAAAGGGGTGAAAAGAACAAAGTTTTGTCCATCTTTGTTCATCATAGCTGAAAGTTAGAGAAGAGAAAGGAGAGGAGAAAGCTCTTGAGTATTCGGTCATTAGAAGGAGGAAAATTGAATGTAAGTTCTTGGTACCTTGCTTCTATTTTGAGGTTCATGAGTTCTTCTTGATTCTATCTTAACTCTTGAAGTATATTTTGATTTTTAGTTGTGTTGTGAGCATTTAGTCATGAATTAAAATGAAGGAAATGGTTGTTGTTTCATGTTCTTTTGATGAAAAAATGGAAGATAGGTGAAGTTGAGCCAAACAAATGAGCATGCATATGCCTTAGATGTTAAAGGGAAAAATCAGCTAACATGTTGTGCTTTAAAATGATGAAATGGAGATTATACTTAAGTAAAATCATAGATATGTGATGATTGATTGGTGATATACATGTTTAAATAACAAGCATGCAAGTTAGGTGTGAAAGAGTGATTTGGTAATAAATCTGCTTGGGACAGCAGCAGTAATGTGATTTGGAAAATCACCATAAATTGTGGGAGATGAGTTAGTAGCTGTATAAATTATGTAATTAAAGCTTAATGAGTCTAGTTTCAAATGGAATAAACTAGAACATATTTTGAATTCTGTAGAATGAGAAATTTGATTCGTAATGAAGAGTGGTCAGATTAGTCAAACAGTGAAACATGGGAAACTTTGAGAAAAATCTGGTATTGATTGGATAAACCAAAAAATTCTGAAAATTTTATGGATAGAAGATATATGAGTCTATTTTCAAGTAAAATTAACGGCACTTGATTTGGAGTTTCGTAGCTCCAGTTATAAATAATTTAGTGACTATTTCTCAGGAAGACAGCTTGCAGTGAAATTATGATTATGTGGTAAACATTGACAAAAATTTGTTAATGAGTTGCTTATTGATTTCTTATAAGCTTACTATGATCTGTAGGTGTGGTTGGCCGAATATTGTAAGGGGTTAATACGTAGTTTTTATTTGAATAGTTAGATTAACGTGTTAGTAATCCAATTTTAGGCGGTTCATGTGTGGATCTCGTCAGCATATCGTCGCAAACAGGTGTGTAACTGACACCCTCTCATAGACTAGATTGGCAAAAGCCGAAAAGCCGAAATGCCGAAAAGTCAGTATTTTGGGAATTTGCGAGTGTGCGAATGCTCGTAAAATAGTTGGGTTTGTATATTTGGTAATATAAAGTAATAAACTGCAGTACGCGCGATTTCGTACATTTTGATAATTTGGGCTTAATGGCCCAAAGATCGGGTTTATGGGCCAACGGGCCCAATTCGGTAAGTATGTGCGGTAAGTGTTCTGATAGTACGTAAATAGTTAGGATATGCATGAAAACCCTGAAAGTAGCTAAATTACTATAATACCCCTATGTATGGAAAATTACTGTTATACCCCTAGGTGCAAAATTACTGTTATACCCGTAGGGTTAATTTTGACTGAAAAGCATAGCGATCTGATTCTGTATGATGGATGCCATGATTATATATTTGTTGCATAGGGACATGGGTTATATTATGGAGGAAGCGTTCTGGTGGCTATGCCACAAATATTTGATGTGGTGGCTCTGCCACATATATCTGTTCTGGTGGCCCTGCCACGATTATCTGTATCTGGTGACTCTGTCACATTATCTGTTCTGGCAGCCATGCTGCAAATTCTGTAGTGTGTAGCGGTTGGGTGGGTCGAGTTGTCTCCCCACACGGTGTAAGGTTGGTACGGGGGTGTATACGATTGGATATGGTTGGGTTTCCGCATAAACATGTAATATCTGTTCTATTCTGTTATGGGCCTATAGGCTTTATTTTGAATTCTGTTCTGGGCTAAGGCCAACTTATTCTATTTCTGTGGTTTGAGCTGATATAGGCTATGGTTGGGTTAATTTACACACTGAGTTTCCCCAAACTCACCCCTTTTATTTTCATCCACGTAGGAAATTCCCAACCATAGTGGGCTTGGAGCTGTGAGGGAATTCGGAGTGGCCACCCGTTCTGAAAGTTTGATTTTCTTCTGGTAAACTGGACATCCTTTAAATTACGTTTGAGGTTTTAGGCTTTTAAATGTAATAAGGCCGCTTATTTATTTTTGATGGTTTTTAATATGTATTACTAAGATAGGTAATACTTGTTTTAACTGTTGAAATTGGATAGTTTTAGGGTGCGTTTTCAAAAACAACAGTTGATTTCAAAATAACACGACAATAAGCAAAGCTTCCGCAATGAAAGTATTTTCCAAAATTAATCACTTTTCCTAAAAATGACTTAATCAAATCGGTTTCCTAGAAATATCCATGACGTTAAGGTGTGGCAATGGCGGTATGCATGTCTAGGATTGGATCCGAAGGGAGCTTGGTACTTAAGCAGTCCGATGGACTCACCACCTCTTTTCTGGTTTCCTACCTGGTGCACAGCTTCCATTCACTTTAACCCTTAATGAATTAATCTTTTGAACATCAAGTACGATTTTCTGAACTTAGAATGGAAAATTTTTTTAACGTTTTTGATGTGGCATGCCGAATCCGGCCATAACTTCTGGGCCGGGTTTGGGGTGCTACATTTAGTGGTATCAGAGCCTAGGTTGCAACAACTCGGCTGTGGAATGGGTTTACAAAAACAAAGATTTTTGAAAGCAAAAATTTTATAAAGAATGCGAAAAACTCGATTTTCAAAATTTAGATCTTTAGAAGGTGGCATTCCGAATCTCCGGCTCAAGTCTGTAAGTATTACTCTGAACTCTTCTGAATATTTTTCTGACTTATCTGTCTGTACTGAAATCCCGCTAGGATACTCTAGATAGGATGATACTGAAACCATAGGAAAATCTGATAAGAGACTGAAACTGTAGCTAGACTTCAATTCTACGAAAACAAACTCTGAATTACTGTCTGATTCATAAAACATCTGTAATAAACACTGGAATATTAAATTAATGCATAAAAATTCGTAATCAAGATAATACGATATGAGTACAAGAGCTGTTCGTGGAAGAGGCCGTGGACGGAGCCGAGGAAGTGCTCGAGCGAGATCTTCGTCTTCGAGACATATACCGGCGGTGGATGCACCGGTACCACCGACAACAGAGGTAGAATCTCATAACCGCGGTGCCGGGGATGATGCCTTGTCACAAGTAATGCTTCGTGTTCTGGAAAGGGTTGCCGGGACAAGTTCGGGCAACGGAATTCGAGGATCGATTTCTGAATGACTTCGGGCTAACGGAGCGGAAATCTTTAGGGGCGTGTCTGGTATAGCCCCGAATGTGGCAGAATATTGGTTGGAGGCCACAGAACAGATTATGGACAACTTGGACTGCTCTAAGGAGATTGTGAGTGGGGTATCTGTACTAAGTCCCTTGGGTCACTCGGTTAGGGTAGACAAACTGTATAGGAATGTACCCTTAGAAACTCAAGGCAAGGTTTTTCCTGGAGATCTGATGGAGTTACCGTTCGGAGAGTTTGACCTCATTTTGGGAATGGATTGGCTTGTTAAGCATAAGGCGACTCTGGATTGTGCTGCTAAACGAATGGTGTTAAGAACTACAAAGGATGAGGAGGTTACGGTGATAGGTGAGAGAAGGGATTATTTGTCCAATGAAGTGTCGGCATTAAGAGCCGAAAAGTGGATTCGGAAAGGTTGTGGGGCCTAATTGGTATTTGTAAGTCAGTCGGAAGAGAAGGGACTGACAGTGGATAAGGTTAGGACCGTAAAGGAGTTCTAAGATGTTTTTCCGGAGGAGCTTCCAAGATTGCCTCCGAATCGAGAAGTTGAGTTTGGAATAAACTTGTTGCCTGGAATGGCGCTTGTGTCTATCGCACCGTATAGGATGGCACAGAAGGAGTTAGTAGAGTTAAATGCTCAAATTCAAGAGTTGTTGGATAGGGGCTTTATTAGGCCAAGCGTGTCTCCATGGGGAGCACCGGTGCTATTCGTGAAGAAGAAGGATGGTACGATGCGGATGTGCATTGATTATCGCCAGTTGAACAAACTGACGATGAAGAAAAAGTATCCACTGCCAAGGATTGATGATCTGTTCGACCAGCTTAGAGGAGCTTCTGTATTTTCCAAGATCGACCTTCGATCTGAATATCATCAGTTAAGGGCCAAGGAGGCAGATATCCATAAGACAGCATTCAGGACTCGGTATGGTCATTACGAGTTTCTGGTTATGCCATTTGGACTGACGAACGCTCCTGCAGCGTTTATGGATCTGATGAATCGTGTGTTCCAACTATTTTTAGATCAGTTCGTAGTCGTCTTTATTGACGATATCCTGGTATATTCTGAAACTGAAACGAAACATGATCAGCATCTCCTTATAGTGCTGTAAGTATTAAGGGAGAAGGAACTCTTTGCGAAGTTCAGCAAGTGTGAATTTTGGTTGAGGGAGGTAACCTTCTTAGGACATGTGGTCTCTGCTGAGGGGATTAAGGTGGACCCTCAGAAAATTGAAGCGATTTCGGAGTGGAAGCCGCCTAGGTCAGTGTCAGAAATACGGAGTTTTCTAGGACTGGCAGGATACTACAAAAGGTTTTTGTGGAAGGTTTTTTCTGTGATGGCAGCACCTCTGACAAAACTCATAAGGAAAGGATTACCGTTTGTATAGACTGAAAAGCAGCAGGAAGCTTTTGAGAAGTTGAAGAAAGTTCTGACTAAAGCACCTGTGTTGATTCAGCCGGAGTCTGGGAAGGATTTTAGTGTGTACAGTGACGCATCACACGTGGGTTTAGGCCGCGTGTTAATGCAAGAGGGTAAGGTGGTTGCATATGCATCACGATAGCTTAAGCCTCACGAGGGAAACTATTTGACTCATGATTTAGAGTTGGCAGCAGTGATATTTGCACTTAAGATTTGGAGACATTACTTGTACGGAGAAAGGTGTATTATATACACTGACCATAAGAGTCTTAAGTATTTGTTGACTCAGAAGGAGCTGAACCTTAGGCAAAGGAGATGGATTGAGTTGCTTAAGGATTATGACTGTTCGATCGAGTATCACCCAAGCAAGGCTAATGTGGTAGCCGATGCTCTAAGTTGTAGAGCTGTATCTGATCTGAGAGCAATGTTTGCTCGTCTGAGTCTGTATGATGATAGAAGTCTGTTGGCTGAGTTGCAAGCGAGGCCAACCTGGGTGGATCAGATTAAGGAAAAACAATTGAACGATGAGTCTTTGGTCGCTCGTTTTCAACAAGTTAAGGAAGGGGAAACTTCTGAGTTTGGGAGCCAGAAGAGACGATGCAACAGCAATACCCTCATCTGTTTGGATTAGGTAAATTTCGAGGATGAAATTTCTTTAAGGAGGGTAGAGTTGTAACGCCCCAATTTTCGGGAATCTTGTGAATGTTGGCATAGGTTTAATTATGTTAGTGGGCCTCTAGAAAGCCCAAACTTAAGATAGAACCCGACAATTTTAGTTAATTTTTGTTCCATAAGAAAAAGGGGGTGAAATTATGAAATAGGACCTATGTAAAAATGTTTGAAAATGCTATAGGCTAAATTGAAGTGGCCAAATAAATAGGAGTGCAAAATAGGAGGATTTGCATGACAAACCTCCCATTTTACATGAAGTGGCCAGCCATCGTGTTGTTGTAGACAAAATGTACACTTGATATCCATAATTTATGGTACAAATTGATAATAGGTTAGGTAAATGTTCAATGATAATTGGTTAGGTAAATGTTCCATGATAATGGGTTAGGAAAATGTTTCATGATAATGGGTTAGGTAAATGTTTCATGATAAGAATTTCATGTCTTTTGTATTAAAGAATTAAATGGATGAAATATGAAGTTTTATTAAAAGAAAAAGGGGTGAAAAGAACAAAGTTTTGTCCATCTTTGTTCATCATAGCTGAAAGTTAGAGAAGAGAAAGGAGAGGAGAAAGCTTTTGAGTATTCGGTCATTAGGAGGAGGAAAATTGAAGGTAAGTTCTTGGTACCTTGCTTTTATTTTGAGGTTCATGAGTTCTTCTTGATTCTACCTTAACTCTTGAAGTATATTTTGATTTTTAGTTGTGTTGCGAGCATTTAGTCATGAATTAAAATGAAGGAAATGGTTGTTGTTTCATGTTCTTTTGATGAAAAAATGGAAGATAGGTGAAGTTGAGCCAAACAAATGAGCATGCATATGCCTTAGATGTTAAAGGGAAAAATCAGCTAACATGTTGTGCTTTAAAATGATGAAATGGAGATTATACTTAAGTAAAATCATAGATATGTGATGATTGATTGGTGATATACATGTTTAAATAACAAGCATGCAAGTTAGGTGTGAAAGAGTGATTTGGTAATAAATCTGCTTGGGATAGCAGCAGTAATGTGACTTTGGAAAATCACCATAAATTGTGGGAGATGAGTTAGAAGCTGCATAAATTATGTAATTAAAGCTTAATGAGTCTAGTTTCAAATGGAATAAACTAGAACATATTTTGAATTCTTTAGAATTAGAAATTTGATTCGTAATGAAGAGTGGTCAGATTAGTCAAACAGTGAAACATGGGAAACTTTAAGAAAAATCTGGTATTGATTGGCTAAACCAAAAAATTCTGAAAATTTTATGGATAGAAGATATATGAGTCTATTTTCAAGAAAAATTAACGGCACTTGATTTGGAGTTTTGTAGCTCCAGTTATAAATAATTTAGTGACTGTTGCTTAGGAAGACAGCTTGCAGTGAAATTATGATTATGTGGTAAACATTGACAAAAATTTGTTAATGAGTTGCTTATTGATTTCTTATAAGCTTACTATGATCTGTAGGTGTGGTTGGCCGAATATTGTAAGGGGTTAATACGTAGTTTGTATTTGAATAGTTAGATTAATGTGTTAGTAATCCAATTGTAGGCTGTTCGTGTGTGGATCTCATTAGCATATCGTCGCAAACAGGTGTGTAACTGACACCCTCTCATAGACTAGATTGGCAAAAGCCGAAAAGCCGAAATGCCGAAAAGTCGGTATTTTGGGAATTTGCGAGTGTGCGAATACTCGTAAAATAGTTGGGTTTGTATATTTGGTAATATAAAGTAATAAACTGCAGTACGCGCGATTTCGTACATTTTGATAATTTGGGCTTAATAGGCCAAAGATCGGGTTCATGGGCCAACGGGCCCAATTCAGTAAGTATGTGCGGTAAGTGTTCTGATAGTACGTAAATAGTTAGGATATGCATGAAAACCCTGAAAGTAGCTAAATTACTATAATACCCCTATGTATGGAAAATTACTGTTATTCCCCTAGGTGCAAAATTACCGTTATACCTGTAGGGTTAATTTTGACTGAAAAGCATAGCGATCTGATTCTGTATGGTGGATGCAATGATTATATATTTGTTGCATGGGGACATGGGTTATATTATGGAGGAAGCGTTCTGGTGGCTATGCCACAAATATCTGATCTGGTGGCTCTGCCACATATATCTGTTCTGGTGGCTCTGCCACGATTATCTGTATCTGGTGACTCTGTCACATTATCTGTTCTGGCAGCCATGCTGCAAATTCTGTGGTGTGTAGCGGTTGGGTGGGTCGAGTTGTCTCCCCACACGGTATAAGGTTGGTACGGGGGTGTATACGGTTGGATATGGTTGGGTTTCTGCATAAACATGTAATATCTGTTCTGTTCTGTTATGGGCCTATGGGCTTTATTTTGAATTCTGTTCTGGGCTAAGGCCGACTTATTCTATTTCTGTGGTTTAAGCTGATATAGGCTATGGTTGGGTTAATTTACACACTGAGTTTCCCCAAACTCACCCCTTTTATTTTCATCCACGCAGGAAATTCCCAACCATAGTGGGCTTGGAGCTGTGAGGGAATTCGGAGTGGCTACCCGTTCTGAAAGTTTGATTTTCTTCTGGTAAACTGGACATCTTGAGGTTTTAGGCTTTTAAATGTAATAAGGCCGCTTATTTATTTGTGATGGTTTTTAATATGTATTACTAAGATAGGTAATACTTATTTTAACTGTTGAAATTGGATAGTTTTAAGGCGCGTTTTCAAAAACAACAGTTGATTTCAAAATAACACGACAACAAGAAAAGCTTCCGCAATGAAAGTATTTTCCAAAATTAATCACTTTTCCTAAAAATGACTTAATCAAATCGGTTTCCTAGAAATATCCATGACGTTAAGGTGTGGCAATGGCGGTATGCATGTCTAGGATTGGATCCGAAGGGAGCTTGGTACTTAAGCAGTCCGATTGACTCACCACCTCTTTTCTGGTTTCCTACCTGGTGCACAGCTTCCATTCACTTTAACCCTTAATGAATTAATCTTTTGAACATCAAGTACGATTTTCTGGACTTAGAATAGAAATTTTTTTTTAACGTTTTTGATGTGGCATGCCGGATCCGGCCATAACTTCTGGGCCGGGTTGGGTTGCTACATAAAACTATCAAGATAAATAGTAAATTATATTTAATATTAAATCTATTAAAATAATATTTTTTTCAGAATAGTTAATCTGAAATCAAATTATCTAGTAGAGTCCTAGTAGAAGTGTGATTCCTCCACTGCTCAACCGTCGAAGGACCACCCATTAGCCACTAGAACGTCGTCGTGTCTGGTGGTGCTATCGTAGATGCGACACCCTTATAGCACCTTGAGCCGGTTCAACTGTTGTTCGTTCGGTTGTCTCCAATTCAGTTTGGGCCAATGATGGCCCGATTGGTCCGATTTCACTATCGAGCCCAATTCAAACAGTTTTGGGTCTCAATCTTGATTTTTGGTTCTTGATTCCAATTTTCAGTCTCAAGTCCAATTACCTATTGGTCAATTGTATGACTTGAAAATTAATTTCCGAAAATATCATATTAATTTTAATTAATTTGATTAATTTAATTTTACTTGATAAAAATTAGTTTTCCCAAAAATCACTAAGATTTTCCAAATTAATTTTTCAAAAAAATTCTTTAATCAAGTTTTCTAGTTGAACAATTCTAACGACTGTCTAATTTAATTTCACATCGAATAAATCGACTCAATTAAATTATTTCCAAAGTTGTAGAATTTTCTTCTAATTCAAATACAGTCTGATTGAGTTTTTGTTGAGCTAGCAGAGGGACCAATTGGACATATACAATTAGGCTCTAGTAAATACAATTATGTCCAAAAGCATTGTTCCAATAATTCATAATTACTTAATCATGGAGTCAGTCCAAAAGAAGTACCATGATTGAAAACTCCTTATTGTATACTCTTTACGAAAGCAATTCATCCAACTACTTTGTCGAATGACCTTGTCATATATGTGTTATCCTTATATAATATCCTTAATTTCATTTAGTTAAATCCGTTCACTCAGTACAATTCTATTTTATCTTATTGTCACCATTGTGTCTTCTTAATGAGTAATATGATCTTTGTCAGCAAACGAATGTAATAAATTGCTAGTTCGAGAATAAGTAACCCGTGGCCACGTTCCATATTTATCAATCCACACAATCCCAATGAGAAGATACCATTAACTCTTTAATCGAGCTATGAATTCCATTGTTGCTAACAAAGCGATGCCATACACAAGTCATGTACCCAGCATGCCGTCTATAGGCTCGATCATTTTTAAAGTACAAGCCTCCACTTATATCAAAGCACATGAGTTACATACACATGGTTAGTAACTAACTCAGGATTTAGTAAATCACATCATGAACGTCACAAGTGAATTAATTCACAAACGGATTCAGAATTAATTCAACTTTGGTTCAGTTCAATGTATCATTCTTCCAATGAGTACATCTATATCTCTACCCGTGGAGTCAACTGCTCCAATAGCCAAGACTAGCTATCTCCACAATTGGAATTGTAAAGGACATAATAATCCTTTTATGTATTTGAATCAAATGCTCACTTTGATTCTTTTATAGGATTACGGGTTCGTTTAGATTATCTACTAAAGTAAGTTATTTTTCTTACAATGTAAACTTTCTTACAGTGTCACTTATCATCAGTTTGAACTTAGACAATGTAACGGCCCAAATTTCAGTGATATCGGAACAGTGATTTGAGATCACTAAATCCGACAAGTATGTTTAAAAATTTAATAAATTAATACTTATGAGTCAAGTGTGAATTTAGAAGAATTTTGAATTAGTGAATTTTGTGTAAAAAAAAAGAAAGAAAAGAATTTAATAAGTAAATTGGGTCTAAAACGAGGTATCGAGACCTCGAATTCATAAATCGAGCCATAAATATTTTTAGAAATATTTATGGAGTGTAAATAAGTTAGTATTAAAGTTTCGTCAAGAAATTTTAAGATTTCGGTAGTTAATTAGGTGAAAATGACTAAATTGAACTAATTGTAAAATTGTGAGATGTGATTAAATAGCTTAAGTATTTAAAAAGATGGATTTAAAGAGCAATTAGACCCAAAGGTTAATGGCTGGACGGTTTGGGTATGAAATAAGCAAGAAAACAATGTGAACAAGGGGCAAAATTGGAAATAGCATAAAAGTTAGTAATTAAATAATGATGTAATTGAAAAATCTAGACATTTTCTTCATCTTTCTCAGCCAGAAACGTCGTACCAGGTCTCCTATGCTGGTTTTTCATATTTTTACACCATGTAAGTTCAATTTTTACTATTTCTTAGTAATTTTTATGTTTTGGTGACTTTTACAATTAGGTCCAATCATCTAATTCATTAGTTTTTGATTTGATGGGTGAAATTGGAAGTTACCCTGGCTGAGTAAGGGTAGTATATGATGAATTATTATGAAATTGAAGTTCTAATTTCATATTAAGGTTGTTTTATTAAGTCATTTTGATAGAAAATGGTATTTAGGACCTGATTGTGAAAAAGTTGTGAATTAGATGTTGGTGTTGAAATTGAGAATATCAAAGGTTTTGAAATAATTTATAATGATAAAATAAAGTGTTAATTGATAAAAAATTAGTTCAATTGATGGGTGAATTGAGTAGGGACTAAATTGTAAAAATTATAAATTTTAGGGTAAAAGTGTAATTTTGAAATTTGAACAGCATAAATTGTGAAGTGAAGTAGAAATCAAATAAATGCTAATGAGTAGAAATAATTTATATTATAAATCAAGAGAAACGAGATTCAAGTCGTAATCGAGGGAAAAATAAAGTTTACGAGGAATAGGCTCGATTGCTAATATTTTATATCGAGGTAAGTTCATATGATTTTTAATAATGCAATGTGTAATTTAATGTTTTGAAATGAAAATTTCATGAATGATATAGTATATTATTGTATATAAAATGTCATTAAACTGTGATAATTGTAAAATGATATTTGAATAAAAGTACAAATTAAATGGAACAACGGACTTGAGTACTTTCATTCAGTGGCTAAGACGAATCGACGGAAAAGACCATGGTTGGACCATGGCAGCATGTGAAATGTGATTTTCGTATAAGACCATAGCTGGGCTATGGCTTCGGAGAAATGTGATTTGTGCTTCCGTATAAGACCATAGCTGGGCTATGGCTTCGGAGAAATGTGATATGTGCTACTGTATAAGACCATATCTGGGATATGGCATCAGTGTGATATGTGATCCGTATAAGACCATGGCTGGGCTATGGCCTCGGTATGTGATATGTGACTATGTGCAAGACCATAATTTTACTATGGCATTGTGATAATGAGGTATTCAATTCCGTAGTTGTTCCCTAATTTGATTATGAACGAAAATGTAAAATGACCCGAAAAGATTAAGAATTGGTGAATACTATGAAAATGACACGATTTGGAATAAGTTCTTGATACTTGATGACATTGAGATTATGGATCTATGCTTATGAAGCATAATTATGTGTTCTTACCATGATGGATGAAATGATATTGTATGGATTTAGTGAATAATAGTGGTGAATGAATAAATATGGCCTTGCCAGTTTTGGATTACTGCAGTAGTGTAACTTTTGAAATTCACCATAAATTGTGGAAATTGAGTTAAGGGCTGAATAAAATATGAGATTAAAGCCTGATGAGTCTAGTTTCATATAGAGGAAACGGTGCATGCAATTGGATTTTATGTTATAAGATATTTAAATTGTTGTGAGACAGAGTTTGAATGACTTCGAGATCCCCTGTTCTGATTTTAGAAAATCATTAGAAATTGTACAATTGTGGTGTTTTATCTTAAAAGCATGTTGGTAATTGCTTATTAATTTCATATGGACTTACTAAGCATTTATGCTTACTCCCTCCTTTTCATTCCTTATAGTTTTGACAAGCTAGCTCGGAAATCGGGAACGGTCGGAGGCCCACTCACACTATCCGTATACCATCTTGGCATAATGGCTTGTATATTTTGAGTATGGCATGTATAGCATTATAATCATTTTGTATATATGGTCTTATGATATGGTTATTGAGTGGTATGGAAATGCTTGGTAATGATTAGCCATTGGAATGGCTAATCATGATCATATTTGGTGTTATGTATGTCAAATTGCTAGCTAATCCATGGAAACCATGAAATAGGTAAAATTTACCATAAAATAGATTCAGACAGCAGTAGAGATGAGAATTTGAAAAATAACTAAAAATAGTAGAAATGGAATTAAATAACGAATAAGTTATGGAATCGAAGCTTGATGAGTCTATTTTCATATGGAAGAAGCGAAACAGGTATATGATCTATATTTTATGAGATGTTTAAATTTTTGTGAAACAGGGCCAGAGCGATTTCTGGATCCCCTGTTCTAAATTTGGAAATTTACCATAAATTTTAAAAAGATAATTAGAAGTCATGCTTTATATGTACAGATTCCTTATTGAGTCTAGTTTTATTAGAAACAAACGGCATAGTCATTTAAGCTCTGTACAGGGAGATATCTGATTTGTAATACACAGAGGTCAGAGTAGTCGAACCCTGAAACATGGGAGACTTTAACTAATAAACTGTACTAATTGGCCCAACCAAAAATTCTAGAAAAAATTAGTAGATATATATATGAGTCTAATTTCAGGAAAAAATTATGGAATTGGATTTCGAGTTTTGGAATTCGAGATATGAATTTTTAAGAAACTATGACGCAGTTGGACAGCTTGTCCGAATTTGTTTAAGTGCTCAAATAAGTTTAGTAATGCCTCGTGCTCGACTCCGGCGACGGTCTCGGGTAAGGGGGCATTACAGACAATCAATGGACTAATATTTGTTTGTCACAGTTTCGCTATGCATGCTGAACATGAAAGATAGAAACATAAAAGACATAATAGTGAAATGTGAAATTAACTTTATTTATTTATTCATCATTCAAATACATAGAAAACAATTACATGTTTACTACAATATAGACACATTTCCCAACACTTACTAAGCATTCGAAATGGTTACGCCATTATCTTTCTTTTTTTGTAGATTGCCATCTTGCAGAACATGTCGATCAGATCTACGAGAATCTCATAATACCCTGTCATTGATTTGGTAGTCTTTTAATAATTTGGAATCTTAGTTTTGTGGCATGTAAACAGGAGTTATGCTTTTGGTAATATAGATGTTAGTATTGTTGAACCTTTCTAATGTTTGAATATTTGGTAAAGTAAAGCTTATTTGAACATGTTGTTTTGGTAACATTTTGAACTATAGGTGTGATACTTGATATGGTATATTTGAGCATGAATAGTATGATTAAATAATGGTGTGGAATGGCTATATGTATAATTGAATTTATATAAGTTGAATTGAAATGATTTGATGCCAAATTGTGGCATATTGGTCTAGTTGATTGGGAAAATAGTTAAATATATGTTTGGCATGTGTTTTGGCAAATTCTTGTATAGGTAATGTTATGCAAAAATGCACCAACTTTGTATAATGGTTTAGTTGGTTGAAATAGTCACCAAAAGGTCTATTCTGTGTAAAAAACAGAGTCCACGTCACGAAGTCAAGCGGTGGTCATTGCGATGAGATATGGGTTTTGGACCACAACATGACAAGGAACCCCGTCATCTCAACGAGGCAAAACAAACGATCATGTTGTGATGAAGAACTCCTCACGTCGCGATTTCGAGTTAACTTCAGAGCATTTGTAGGCTCATATAAGACCCGAGAAAGTTCGTATTTGATGTTTATCAATTGAAATTATTTTTCTTATATGATTTATGCTTAAATTGAGCGATAGTTGTCTGTAGTTGTTCCAACAATGACTGTAGCATTCCGTAACTCAAACCTAACAATCGAGTCAGACGAGGGGTGTTACAGATAGATGGATACGTGTCCAATTGAACCCTTTGAGATATAAACCCAAACAAACTCAATTAAGGGCTCTAATCAACCCTCAAAGAAATAATTCTTGGTAAATTGAAGGATGAAGAATGAATTTCCACGACTTCTTGAAGAAAATTGAGAAAAAAACCGTTTCTAAAAATCATAAGAAATCTTGCATAAAGAAACTAACTCCCAAAGTTGGAAATTTTATTAATGAACAAAAAAATAATTGTGTATCTAATGTACAATGAAGAGGTCTTTATATAGGCTTACCTAAGTACATCCAAATAAAACTCTCAATTATATTCAAACTCTAATTAATCTAAACAATAAGTAGTTTTAAACCAAACTTTCTTATTTAATAAGAAATATAGAACTCCTAAATAACTTAAAATACTTTTAAAAAATCTAAAATTCGGAATAAATAAATAATAAAATAACAAAACATAATAAATACAATATTGGGCTCATATATAATAAAATTTAAGCCTAAAAATTGAACTCAATATGATTTAGACTTGAATTAAAAGCCCAAAACTTGTAATTTCCATAATAATCCCATTCAGAAATTCTATGTAACACCCCTTACCCATATCCGATGCCAAGACAAGGTACGAGGCATTACCGAACCTAAACATATACATACATGCAAAAACCGGGCCATAAAATTTCTTTTAATTCAAACTTTTCAAACACATGCATATTGCCCCTTAATTGAGTCTACGAAGCCCAAAACATACATCGGGATTAATTTGGGGCTAAACTGAGAACTCTGAGAAGATTCAGGAAAACTTAGGAAATTTTCCCAAGAAACAGAGTCACATGCCCGTGTGGACATAGGGACATGCCCGTGTCCTCAAGATGTGTAACTTTCTGTTTATAACGTCAGCATGCGAATCGAATCACATGGTGGGGCCACATGCCCGTGTCTCCAAGCCATGTCCCTCACACGGTTGAGACACACGACCGTGTCTCAGCTCGTGTGGCTAACACTTAGGCTATTTTCCAAGCCATATTTCTCACCTATTTAATCATTTATCTTCACCAACATTTTAATACATTTATGAATCAATTTAAGGTATTCAACCAAGCCTTATAATTATCATCGTTTGTTCATTTCGTAGCCATATCAATCATGATAAAATCATAATAATTTGAATCTCAAACTTATTAAATACAAGCCATACCAATGGCTAGTTACAGTTATATCATTCATAAGCCAACATTGACTAATCAATTAATATATATCAACCATATCTCTGTAATTTAAATATATTTTCATAACAACTTATCTTAATTTCATACTACTTATATTCGAGCTTAAATAACCTAAGTATTTGAAATATCATCTTTATTCAAATAGTACACATGAGATACATAATTCCATAATTATGAATGAACACATTTATCAAACATATTCCATATTCATATATCAATGCCTCATGTCTCCATATATCAATAACCATCATTTTCATGAATTTTGAGTTGAATTTCATAATTATTAGTCTCGTGTTCAGTTTATTCCATGTCAAAACTTTACTCATTAAATCATTTGAAATATCAATACATATGGACAATACACTCAAGATGAACAATTATATAATCACAAATGAATTCATTCATCAACCAAGTTCTATACTCATGTCATATCAATTGGTACTTCCTTATATCACATAGTTCGTGTAACACTTACCAAACTTTGTCAAATTAGTGAACGTCTTACGGAATTGAGTACTTCGTTTTCTCGATGCCATAGTTCAACTTTGGTCTTACACATCTTCACATAATGATGCCATAGCCCAACTATGGTCTTACACATATTCACATATCGATGCCATAGCCCAGCTATAGTCTTACACGTAATCACATATCACATATCGATGCCATAGCCTAGCTATGGTCTTACACAGATCACATATCACAAATCGATGCCATAGACCAACTATGGTCTTACACGGATCACATATCACATAACGATGCCATAGCCCAACTATGGTCTTACACGAATCACATATCTCACTAATGCCATATCCCAGATATGGTCTTATACGGAAGCACATAATCACATCTCTCCGATGTCATAGCCCACCTATGGTCTTATACGGAAATCACATATCACATGTTGCCATGGTCCAACCATGGTCTTTTCCATCAATTCGTTTTAGCCACTGAACGAAAGTACTCAACCCTGCGTTCCACTCAATTTGAACATTTAGTTCAATTTTCATACTTTTTCAATATTTACAATTTAATAATGAACATATGAAATAAAACGTTATATCATTACTAATTCAATGTTTATTGTTTATAATCGAGAATGTAATCAATTTATACACAAGTCATTCATATATTTTTTTTCCTCCTCCTTCTCTCCATCCACATCCTTGGTATAAATAACACACTTGTAAGTAACCTTATCCATAATTTTCACTAATTACTTATGTGAATATTCAAGCTATCCACCCATGTCATAGTCACTAAATTATTTATATCTAGAGCTACGGAACTCAAAATTAAGATCCAATAATTTTACCTGAAACTAGACTCACATATTTTCTTACCATAAAATTTTCAGAATTTTTGGTTTAGCCAATAAGTATAGTTTATTCTTTAAATTCACCCCTGTTCTGCTGTCTGACAGTTCCGACCCTTCTTCACTAAAAATTAATTATCTCCTTGTACAGGATTCAAATGATATTCTTGTTTGTTTTTCTTGAAAATAGAATCATTCAGAATTCTAAAAATATAAATTTAAGCCCATAATTATTTTTCTTCAATTTTTTATGATTTTTTAAAGTCAGAACAGGGGAACCAGAATTCATTCTGACCTTGTCTCACAAAACTCATTATATCTCATGATTTACAAATCCATTGCTTACACTGTTTCTTCTATGAGAAATTAGACTTAATAATATTTAATTTAATATTTTTTTCATCTTCTAATTCGATTTCTACAATTTATGGTGATTTTTAAAATTTAGTCTACTGCTGCTGTCCAAAATTGTTTTAGTGCAAACTGTTTATTACCATTTTTCTCCTAAGCTTTTAATAAATAACAATTTCGTCTCTACTCAATTAGCCTCTCAATTGAGTTGATTTTTCTCAATTAACACTTTATTCTATCACTTTAAACTACTTTACAATCTTTGGAAATCATAATTTCAGCACTAGATTGTAATTCTAAACATTTTCACAATTAGGTCTTAAAATCAATTTCCATCAATTTTAGTTGATAAAATTATCATATATCAAAATTAAAACTTCAATTCTATTTTTATTCATCATATGCTTCCAGCACTCATCCATAACAACTTTAAAAATTAGCCATGAAATCAAAAACTAATGAAATAATAAGTTGGACCCAATTGTAAAAGTCCAAAAACATAGAAATTTCAAGGAGAAAGCAAGAATTAAACTTATATGAAGCTAGAGTATGAAAACCAGCTTGAACCCTCTTCCATGACTGTTTTTTAGCTGATGAAAATGAAGAGAATTCTAGATATTCCCATTTGGTCCTATTTTTATTTAGTTAATTTTGACAATTTTTCAATTTTGCCCTTAATTCACGCATTTCCTGATTTTTCTCAGCTATTGCCGCCCAAAATATCTTCTATGGGCTCATTTGCACTTTAGGTCCTTCCTCATTTGACAATTGGGCTATTTAATCCTTTTAGCAACTTTTACACCTTTTTCAATTTAGTTCTTTTTATTTAATTAACCACATAAACGTTAAAATTTTCTGATGAAATTTTACTACTACCTTATTGATACTCCATAAATATTTATAAAAATTTTTATGGCTCGATTTATAAAATCGAGATCTCGATACCTGTTTTCCTCAATTTCTTGACTTAATAAATCTTTATAAAACACAAATTACTAATTTAAAAATCTCTCAAAAATCACATTTGGCTCATAATTATTAAATAAATAAATTTACGAGCTTATTTTTCGAATTTAGTGGTCTCGAACTACAATTCCCGACATCATTGAAAGTCGACCATTACATTCTACTTGCGTAGTTTTCACTAAAATTGTCATAACTTGAGCTCCTAAACTCGAAACCGAGTGATTCAAAGTACGTTTCGAAGCTAAGAGATAGATCTTCAAACATAATGAGACGTCTCAACCTAGTAATGTCTGAATCTCATTCAAACCGTTATCGCAAGTCGACTAATTTTTTCAAACTTAAAAATTGACAACTTTAGTAAATGAAATTTAATAAATTTCACCCACGAATACATGTATCACCCTCTTTTAATGGGTAAAGAATAAGCCTGAGCCACGCCTTCATTTTAGTAAGAGTAAGTGTATAGCGTTTATTCAGACAATAATCAATCTATTTGTTATAAACCATGAAATTTCGTTGGAGTTTCCACGTGATTGAGGCAACACATGCCCAATCAAAGTAAAAACAAGCAAAAGAAGGAAAAAGAAAATCCTATTTTATATATTTAGGATAAAAAATACCACAAGACCCAAAAAGACAAGTGCGTAGCTAGTTTGCGATTTGCAAATATATCATATCATTTACTAATATTTATATTCATGAACCTTAAATTTCTTATGATTTTTTTTATATAAATATTGATGATTCTTGTTGCTACATGAAAATAGTATGTTAAAATCTCTAGTAACAACGATTAATAGTAAGTTTCGATGTTTTTCTATCTTTAATTTGTGGTTACTGTTGGGGAACTTTTATAATTTTTTATAATTTTTCTATAATTTTTATAATGTTCTATAATTAATGAAAAAAGAGTAAGGATCAAATTGATAAAATTATAAAAATTGAGGGTTAAAATTTATGATTGTACATAATATTGTAATAGACTTAATGAAAAAGTTAACAAAATACCTGAAAATGATCCAATCGAAAAGTAAAAAATAAAAAAAAAATTAATCAAATAAAAATAAAGGGACTAAATCCACACAAATCAATAAATACAGAAACTATTTTTAATATTTAACCTATTTTCCCTTTTTCTCTACCATCAATATTGACATTTAATCTACTAGCTAACCTAGTTAATTCATGCAATCACAATCACTACGACTTTCTTTTCTTGGTAGAATAAGGAAGGGCGCAGCCCTTATAAGCTACGACTTTGCTTATATTAAAAAAAAATACCAAAGTTTTTCTTTTATAAAAAAAAATCTCCAATCCCTTTCAATTTCAAAATTGTCAAATTAATCCCTCTCAAAAACATTAAAATAATTTAATTTATCTAAATTTTAAAAGTGAATAACTAAATACCATTAATCACGACGTTAAAGTTTTCCATCAATTGTACATGTAAAATTATTGATATAATAAATTTATCCCTCAAAGTTTATACATTCTTTCGATTTGGTCTTAACTTAACAGATATATCTTGCAACATTTGTATAAATATGTAAATACTGAGGCTAAATTTGTTGAATTTATTAGAATTAAGGTTAAAATGACAAATATTTATGTAGAGTTGAAGGCTTCTTTTTTTTACTATTCCAATCATATTATGTACAATTGACGGAAGATATTAGCGTCGTACTTAATTGTCCTTAATTGTTCAGTTTCAAAAATTGACAAGGATTAAATTTCACCAATTCTTTTAGAGAACTAATTTATTAAATTTTAAAATTTAGAGGGAACAGATAGCACTTTCTACCATCTTTTTTTCATTAAAAGACAGTTAGTAATGCAATTACGTACTTGTGTAATATATTATAATAAAATATTAAATTGAATTAGTGTTACGAGTTAATTCAATACTTATTTCATTAAAAAATATAAATAAATCTAATATATATAATAAAAGTAATATATTAGTAAGATTATATAGACTATAATATATATAAAAGCACGAGAATATTTTTTATTTTTCATCTTATTATATTTGCTTAATACTTGAATAAATTTAAATTAATTTTATTTGTTTCTTTCATCCACGTATGAAGTAGAAGATATTTAAATAGAAAAATGGTAAGACGTACGAAATTGTATATATATTACAAGACAAACAACAATGGCGGCAGCTATGTTGGAAAAAAGAGTATCTCATGCGCTTTCGGCGAGGAGAAGAAGAAGAAGAAGACGTGTTTTACGTGTGCCTCCTTCCTCCATGAATTAATGGGAAAAAACTTCCATCTTTTAAAAACAAAAC
Organism: Gossypium hirsutum; assembly: GCF_007990345.1. NCBI lineage: Eukaryota > Viridiplantae > Streptophyta > Magnoliopsida > Malvales > Malvaceae > Gossypium > Gossypium hirsutum. The sequence continues at coordinate 105,301,351 of NC_053428.1, read as the reverse complement.
AAATTCAGCTTTGAAGAACATCATCGGACGATGGCGGCGGGTGGTGTTGTTTGGGTGACATTTCCCAAAGAGAATTTGATACCGCCACCAAGGAAGAGATTGGGTCCGAAACTCAGTGTTGACACCATTTTTTGGATGAAAACGGGGTCGACTTGGATTTTGAAAAAAAAGAATGAAAACGGGAGTCGCCACCAATCCTTTTTTGACGAGGTGTGATTGGGTCACCTCAAAAGGTGGTTGTTTTTAATAAATGATTTAATTTTATTAAAACAACGATTTCGGTCTACGAAATTCAGAAAAATGAGTTCGGGAGTCGGTTACGCACGAGGAAGGATTAGCACCCTCGATACGCCCAAAATTGGTACCTAGTTGATTAATTAGTGTCTTAGTGTCGAAAATTTGAAAACTTGAAAGAATTTAAAATACGATCCCTCTTTGTAAAGAAAATGCTCAAATGTTAAGGACCTTCTCGTCTCACAATATAAAATGTCACATCCAGTAAGTTAGGACACGACATCTTGAATTTTCGAGAACGAGCTTGCCTTTTATATAAAAATTCGTGTATTTCAAAAGGTTATTCAGTTAGTTAAGGTGAACGAGGAAAATCGAAACCCAGTAAGTTAGGGCACGTTTCCTCGAATTCCCAAACACCGAATATTGCCTTTACTTGCAAAAATCTTATTTCGAAGTAACGAAATGCCATACCCAGTAAGTTAGGGAACAACACCTCGTATCTCCGAGAATAAGCATTTTTCAAAACTCATGTCACGATTTAAAAGAGTATTCCGTTATTTAGGTTAAAGGAGAAAAATCGAAACCCAATAAGTTAGGGCACGATTGTCTCGAATTACCAAATACGGAATATTACTTTTATGAAAGAATTATTATTGGGTTGGATATAATGATAATAAGAATAATATTAAAGTAAAGTAAACAATAATACTATATATAAATGTATATATATATGTATATAATAGAAATACACACTACTATATAATAATAATAAATATAGAAATACAAAAAGCAAATATAATAAAAATATTAAATTAAAGTAATAAAAAATAATACTATATATAAAATATATATATACATAAAAATATACACTAATATATAATAGTAATAGTGATAGCAAAAATAATAAAAATATAAGTAATATTAATAATATATTAGAATACAAAAGTAAAGTAATAACAATAGGGGTGATAATAATAATAATACAAACAATAATACATATATATAATAATAGTAGTTAGAAATAAAAAATAATAAAAGTAACAATAATGATAGTAATAATATAAATAAATATGGAGAGGGCATATATAATATAATAATAATATAAAAATAATATATACATGAGAAATAATAATAATAATATAAATAATAGTAAAAATAATAAAATAATAAAACAAAGCTTCAACTCTCTTTCTCCCTCTTTTCTAAATCCGGCCGTTGGTCCGGCTTTGCTTCGGTCATGGACCCCCACAGGCCGCCATCGGCGCCACCGTACACGGCGGCCGGACCTCAAAAAAACCTTTTTCGATAATGAAAATATGGGTAAGCTTTTACTTTTATTTTTACTTTCGTATAAAAAAACAAAATAAAATTGAAAGGAAAACAATAAACAAACAAAGAACTAAAGATAAGAATAGACAAAAGAAACCTCTTTTGCTTTGATCTTTGATTAATCTCCAAAAACTAGCCTTTCCAAGAAACAAAAATAACCTTTTTTCCAAAAAAACAAAAAAAAACCTCCTCCAAAACAAAGAACAATCCTTCTCCAAAAAACCAAAACCCCCCTAAAAACAAAGTCTTGAATGGCTTTTATAGCCAAATTTTACAAGTGAGTGGTTGGGGTGGTTTAGGTGGCCAAGGGTGGTGGAGTTGGTGGCTAAGGTGGGTGGCCAACAAAGGTGGTGGAGTAGGTGGCCAAGGTTTTTATTTATTTATTTATTTATTTTTTGTGTTTGGGTTGGGATTAGGTTGGGCCAAATTGGGTTTGGTTAGGGTTGGTTTAAGTTGGGCCAAAATTGGGCCTTTACAGCTGCCCCTCTTTGCTCATTTTCGTGTAACGAGAATAGAGCAAAGACATCAAAAGGGCCAATTTTGCCCGGTCTTGCCGAGTCTTGACTTTTTGGTGCTCATCTTCTTCCAGTAGCCTTATTCCAGTCTGCTACGTCTTGTTGCTTCGATCCACTCTACTGCAACTTCAGATACGCCTTGTAGCTTCAATCTACTCTGCTACGACTCCATGGGGATGAGATTTGTGTTTTTAGTCTGCTCCACTACTACTTAGGGAGATAAGACTTGATGCGATCTGCTTCACTATTGCTTAGGGAAATAAGATCTGTGGTTTTATCTGCTCCACTACTGCTTAGGGAGATAAGACTTAATGCGATCTACTCCACTACTGCTTAGGGAGATAAGATTGTAATCTTCGATCTATTCCACTGTTGCCCAAGGAGATAGAACTACTGGCTTTAATGTACTCCACTGTAATCGGAGAGGTAAAATCCGCCATCTTCGACCTGCAATCTATTCCACTGCTAAATACAGGGAGATAGAGTCTGTTTTCAATCCACTTCCTACCAATATAGGAAGGCAGGATCTGCAATCTTCAATCTATTCCACTGCCAGATACAGGGAGATAGAGTTATCGGCTTCAATGTACTCCACTGTAGTCACAGGGAGGTAAAATCTGCCATCTTCGATCTGCTTCGCTGCCTAATACAGGAAGGCAAGATCTGCAATCTTCAATCTATTCCACTGCCAGATACAGTGAGATAGAGTTATCGGCTTCAATGTACTCCACTGTAGTCAGGGAGGTAAAATCTGCCATCTTCGATCTGCTTCGCTGCCGAATACAGGAAGGCAAGATCTGCAATATTCAATCTATTCCACTGCCAGATACAGGGAGATAGAGTTATCGGCTTCAATGTACTCCACTGTGGTCAGGGAGGTAAAATCTGCCATCTTTGATCTGCTTCGCTGCCAAATACAGGAAGGCAAGATCTGCAATCTTCAATCTATTCCACTGCCAAATACAGGGAGATAGAATTATCGGCTTCAGTGTACTCCACTGTGGTCAGGAAGGTAAAATCTGCCATCTTTGATCTGCTTCGCTGCCAAATACAGGAAGGCAAGATCTGCAATCTTCAATCTACTTCACCACCAGTATGGGAAGACAAGATCTGCATCTTGGATCGACTTCCTATCAATATAGGAAGATAGGACCTGCTATCTTCGATCTACTTCACGCCAATACATGAAGACAAGATCTGCTTTCTGCGATCTACTTCGCCACCAATATGGGAAGACAAGATCTGCATATTGGATCCACTTCCTATCAATATAGGAAGATAGGACCTGCTATCTTCGATCTACTTCACGCCAATACATGAAGACAAGATCTGCTTTCTGCGATCTACTTCGCCACCAATATGGGAAGACAAGATCTGCATCTTCGATCCACTTCCTACCAATATAGAAAGATAGGATCTGCTACCTTCGATCTACTTCACGCCAATACATGAAGACAAGATCTGCTTTCTGCGATCTACTTCGCCACCAATATGGGAAGACAAGATCTGCATCCTGGATCCACTTCCTATCAATATAGGAAGATAGGACCTGCTATCTTCGATCTGCTTCACGCCAATACATGAAGACAAGATCTACTTTAATGACTTCAATCCCTCCCATTGCAACTTCAAGGGTATAGGATCTGTTTCTTTGATCTGTTCTCTGGGGAATATGACCTGTAAAATCCATTTTATGGACCTATTTATGCCTAGTGTTTAGGATGGCATGATCAGAATGAATCAAATGCTTCTAACTAGATGTGTATGAATGAATGCAGAATGTCATGAGAATGATCCATTTTTAATGTTTGAGTTGTCATTGCTCATGTTTTATCACTGACGTGTTACAACGCCTTCTTGCTCGGTTGGCATCCAAAGAAACACTTAGTCAGATTGCCCCCACTGCGAACGTCAAAGTTTAATCCACTGGGACATAAAATTTGTACCATCAATCTCCCACCGTAAACTAAGGGTAGAAGGATATGGCTTTTTCTCGATCCTCTGCTATCACAATTCAAGGATACAGAATGTGAAACTCTTTGATCTCCTACACCATTCCCAAGGTGTCATACCAAATGTTTATGTACAAATGCAAAATTTCCTTCTCCGAGAAAACCTTTTCTTATTACTTGGTGAACATCGCTTGTTTGTTCATTGAAGCTTTGCCACCAACACGACATCTTGTCATTTTGTTCAATGTTTGGACAACAAAATTTGAAAGGATAGTCCTGACTTGGACTCTTCCTTTTTGGACACTTTGAATTTGGTGTGCTCTAAACAACAGTCCTGTTTCAGGCTCCTTCATTATTTAGAAATTTCTAGAGTAATATGCAAAACTCCAATTGCTTGAACATTCAGTTTACTAATAGTTATTCTAAATGTTTTTCGAGAAGGTTACCACAACGAACAAACAAATGTTATTGAGAACAAATCTCGAGATGAATGAGTTAATCGAGATAGCAAATTTTGCTAAGATAAAAAATAAAATAAGACAATGGACAAGAATGAAATTTTATTGGGGAGCAAAGCTTGAACTGAATACAATAATCAAGACAACAAATTTTGCCAAGATTCAAAGTATAAGATGACAACAGGTGCCCCAGATATCGCAGCACGAGCTTCCCTGCACAAGTTTTCTAAAGACCATTTAATATGTGTTTGGAATCTACAGTATTTTGTCGATACCCCAAGATGTCACCTACTCCTTCTTGCGATTCAGGTGTAGTAAGACCACCACATGCCTCAGATCCTGCTCAAAAATTCGAGCCGTTCCGTTCACCTCACGCTTCAAAATTCGAGCCGCCTTTTTCAGGTTTTCAACTCAAATCCCCTTTGGTCTCAAGGTGCCTTTTGCGGGTTTTCACCTTGGCCTCTCCCTTTTTTTTTTTTGAATGCCCCCTTTTTAAGTGAAATACTTCTTGACTGAGTCTGAATTTACAGGATTTGACAGGCTTTTACCATCCATTTCGCTCAGGATTAAAGCTCCTCCTGAAAAGGCCTTTTTTACCACATAAGGACCTTCCCAATTTGGCATCCACTTTCCTCTAAAATCCTTTTGTAGAGGAAGAATCTTTTTCAGCACCAGGTCCCCCTCGTAAAATTCTCTGGGACGAACTTTTTTGTTGTAAGCTCGCATCATTCGTTTCTGATACATCTGACCATGACGAATAGCTTTTAACCTCTTTTCTTCTACCAAGTTTAACTGGTCATATCTGGATTGAATCCATTCAGCCTCATCCAACTTTAGTTCAGTTAATACTCGGAGAGAAGGAATTTCAACTTCTATGGGTAAAACTGCTTCCATCCCATAGACTAAAGAAAATGGTGTTGCCCCGGTAGAGGTTCTAACAGAAGTGCGATATGCCAGGAGAGCAAAAGGTAATTTCTCGTGCCAATCTTTGTAGGTTTCAGTCATTTTTCCTATAATTTTCTTGATGTTTTTGTTAGCTGCTTCCACGGCACCATTCATTTTTGGACGGTACGGTGACGAATTGTGGTGTCTGATCTTGAACTGACTACAAACTTCCGCTATTGAGTTGTTGTTTAAGTTCAGCGCATTATCGGATATGATCCTTTCAGGCATCCCGTATCGACATATGATCTCTTTTTTCAGAAACTTGCTAACTGCCGACTTCGTGACATTTGCATATGAAGCCGCCTCCACCCATTTAGTGAAGTAATCAATAACCACAAAGATAAAACGATGCCCATTGGAAGCTTTTGGAGATATTGGCCCGATAACGTCCATTCCCCACATGGAGAAAGGCCATGGAGAAACCATAACATGAAGGGGTGAAGGTGGTGCGTGCATTTTGTCACCATAAATTTGACATTTATGGCACCTCTTGGCATAATTAATGCAATCCCCTTCCATGGTGGACCAATAGTACCCAAATCTCATAATTTGTCTGGCCATCGTGAAGCCATTGGCATGCGTTCCGCAGATACCTTCATGCACTTCTTCCAAAATTTCCTTTGCCTCAACAGCATCCACACACCTTAACAGTACTTGATCTTTTCCTTTTTTATACAAAATTTCCCCATCAAGGACATAGTCAATGGCTAATCTCCTTAATGTCTTCTTATCATTTTCTGTCGCATGGTCAGGGTACTCGCGACTCTTCACATATCGCAATATGTCATGGTACCAAGGTGATCATCCTTTCCCTCTTCATTGTCAATGTTGCAACAATGGGCTGGAGCCTCATAGATGCTGATCTGGATAGGCTTCATATCTTCTAATTTGTTCACTTTAAACATGGAGGCTAAAGTGGCCAAAGCATCTGCCATCTGGTTTTCATCTCGTGGGAGGTAACTAAAGGTGACACTATCAAATTCCTCGATCAATTCCATAACCAATTTTGATAGCGAACCAACTTCGGGTCTCTTGTTTCCCATTCCCCCTTGAGCTGGTAAATTACTAATGCAGAGTCCCCGTATACCTCTAGCACCTTAATTTTCCGCTTTATGGCTGCCCGAATGCCCATAATGCAAGCTTCATACTCAGCCATATTATTTGTGCAGTCAAAGTCCAATTTGCTAGTGAAAGGATAATAATCTCCACTAGGGGACACGAGTACTGCCCCAATTCCGTTGCCTATAGCATTTGAAGCTCCGTCAAAACTCAACTTCCAAGGACCACCTTCTTGGAAATCTTTCTTTACGGTTGCGGCATACATCAAATCCTCATTTGGGAAATCGAAGTTCAATGGCTCATAATCATCGAGAGCCCTACTTGCTAGGAATTCCGCTATTGCACTCCCTTTGACCGCCTTCTGGTTCACATAGACTACGTCAAATTCAGATAGAAGAATTTGCCATCGAGCCATTCTTCCATTCAGAGCGGCTGACTCCATCAAGTATTTCAGAGGGTCTAATTTGGAGATTAACCAGGTCGTATGGTACAACATGTACTGTCTCAGTCTCCGAGTTGTCCAAATTAAAGCACAACATAATTTCTCGATTGGCGAATATCTTGTTTCGCATTCGGTGAACTTCTTACTGAGATAGTAGATCGCTCTTTCCTTTCGTCCTGATTCGTCATGTTGACCAAGCACGCATCCCATGGAATTTTCAAATACTGCCAAATACAGTATGAGCGGTTTGTCTGGGCAGGGTGGCATCAGTACTGGGGCGTTGGATAAGTAATGTTTGACTTTTTCAAAAGTTTTTTGACATTCCTCATCCCATACACCTGGATTATGTTTCTTGAGGAGGCGAAATATGGGGTCGCATTTCTCAGTTAGCTGTGAGATGAACCGAGCAATATAGTTCAGCCTTCCTAGAAAACCTCGAACCTCCTTTTGAGTACGCGGCGGGGGTAATTCTTGTATTGCTCTTACTTTGTCAGGATCAATCTCAATTCCTCTTTCACTGACCACGAATCCAAGCAATTTTCCTGATCTGACCCCGAATGTGCATTTTGCTGGATTTAGCTTTAGCTGAAATTTCCTCAATCTCGTAAATAATTTCTTAAGGACCTGCACATGTTCCTTTTCTGTTTTAGATTTTGCAATCATGTCATCAACATAGACTTCTAACTCCTTATGCATCATGTCATGGAACAGTGTTACCATGGCCCTCTGATACGTTGCCCCTGCATTTTTCAACCCAAATGGCATCACCTTATAACAAAAAGTTCCCCATAGGGTTATGAACGTAGTTTTCCTCATATCCTCGGGATGCATCTTAATTTGGTTATATCCCGAGAAGCCATCCATGAAAGAAAACAGCGAATGTCCTGCTGTATTGTCTACCAAGGCGTCGATATGCGGCAAGGGAAAGTTATCTTTTGGGCTAGCCTTATTTAGATCTCTATAATCCACACACATTCGTACCTTCCCATCTTTCTTAGGGACAGGAACAATGTTAGCTACCCACTCGGAGTATTTGACCACCTTCAGGAACCCAGCGTCGAATTGCTTTTGCACCTCTTCTTTTATTTTTAACACGATATCAGGCCTCATTCTTCGGAGTTTTTGCTGAACTGGTTTGCAATCCTCCTTTATAGGAAGTCGGTGAACCACGATGTCAGTACTTAACCCCGGCATATCTTGGTATGACCATGCGAAGACATCTTTGAACTCTCGCAGCAATTCAATGAGGTCTTGTTTTACTTCTTCAGCTATGCGGGTACCAATCTTTAACACCTTTCCCTCTTCCAAGATCACTGTCTCTATCGTCTCTTCGTGGGGTAGAATCTGTTTCTCTTCCTGCTCTACCATTCTCAACAAGTCCGGAGATAGGTTGCAATCTGTGTTATCTTCAAAATCTTGAGATTCCTCTGGACACATATCTCGTTCAAAAAGATTTTCTAAGTCCATAGTAGAGTCACTCATATCATTGATATCTTGGGACCTGTTATAGGTATCAAAGAATGTACAGGGAATGTATGAATTTAAGGATTCTTATTTAGTATGACCATGAATGTATGAAAAAAAGAATTTGAAAAGAATATATACTCAAAATGCGAAGATATATTTCATTGAAATCACAATGTCCACATATAAGCCTATTTCAGTTCACAAAAGTTTTCATTTTCTCTAGGCTTAGAACAATTAATGTTTTGAATATTACTCTGGAAAAGCTCTAAAAACTTCAGGCATTTCTTCCGCAGTCCAATTGTTTAAAACACTCCCAGGTTCAACGGGATAGATGCCTGACGTACTTCCTCCTTCAAATTCTTCTTCACATATGGCATTGATGCTTAAGTTTCTTAACATTTCCTCTGCGGTCTTCTTTCTTGGAGCCCTCAGTTCAGAATACATAGTTCCTCCCGACATGAATGTCCTGGATATGTGGGGGAAAGCCATAGGTTCCCAGTCGACTTCTTTTCCGTTCAAACGCGCTTCCTTCTATCTTGTCTCTTTTCTAACTCTTTCCTTCTCTGTTTGGTATTTGGTTTAAATCCTAAACCAAAACGATCTTGTTTGTATTTCACTACTGGTGCCCCCATCCTTCCCTGAAGGCATCTTCCAAGTCCTCTTCCAGGCACAGCTCCTTTCCCAACTGTCGCTTGTAATCCCATCCTTGTGGCTTTAGACATGCTGGGCGTCGGAATCTTCTTTCCCCCTATGACAAAGGTTGCATTTACGAACTCCAAAGATCGAAAAGAACATTCAACTGCCTCGTCGTCTATTCCCAAATATGGTGTATCATTGGTTACCAATGCAATGATATCTTCCTCGGCGTCAATTGTAATTAACCGGCCTTCTATTACCAATTTTAACTTCTGGTGCAATGATGAAGGCACCGCCCCTGCCGAATGAATCCAGGGTCTTCCTAATAAGCAATTATATGACGGCTTGATATCCATCACTAGGAAGTCCACATCGTATGTATTTGGGCCAATTAAAAGAGGTACTTCTATTCTTCCTATCACCTTTCTTTCGGTACCATCAAATGCTCTCACTATATTTTGGCATGATCTCATGTGAGAGTTATCCACCGGTAACCTACTTAAGGTAGATAGGGGTAAAACATTCAAGGCTGATCCATTGTCAATTAGCACTCCAGCTAACATATACTCCCCGCAACGAGCAGTGATGTGTAATGCTTTGGTAGATCCTCTTCCCCCTGGCGGTATTTCATCATCATTAAAAAAGATGAAATTATCGGCATTGATATTATTAACCAAGCGGTCCAACTTATTCACCGAGATATCTTTAGTGACATAAGTTTCATTTAGCACCTTAATCAACGCATTACGATGTATCTCTGAACTTATAAGCAACTCAAGTACGGAGATACGAGCCGGTTGCTTATGTAATTGTTCTACCACGCTGTACTCGCTATGTTTCAAGAATTTTAGAAATTCTTTGGCTTGATTTTCAGTTACCGGCTGATTGACACTCGATTCAATTTCGTCTGTTTTTGTTTTTCCTAGCTCAACTGCTAAAGCTTTTTCTTTTCCAGATTCCACTATCGCGTCTGCCGGATCATAGCGCTTTCCACTTCGTGTATAGAATCCTTCCTTCTTTTCTGAAGCATTTACCGAGCTCTCTTTTCCTGGAATCGTCACATTGCAATCGTAACTCCAAGGAACCTTTTTGTTATCCTTGTAAGGAAAGGATACAGGTTTTTGGATTATAACTTTTGGCCCTATTTGTATTCCAGATTCTTTGTTCATTGGCTTTGAAATGATAACCACTGGATGACGAAGCTCTTGGGTTCTCCTTGCAGATCCTTCTCCTGTAGCACAAACTTCTTCCTCTTTTAACCCTTTGATTTCTTCATAAAACTCCATTTCTTTGCTATCCATAAAGTTTTGCACCACGATTCTGAACTCGGTGCATTCCTGGATGTCATGATCTTCTTCTGCGTGGAACTCACAAAATCTCTTTGCTTGTTCAGGCCTTTCTATCGAATCTTGCTTGATAAGACCTCTTTTTACCATTTGTTTCCAAACCCATCCAAGAGGGGTTTTTATCTCTGCCACGTTGGCTTTGACTCTTCTTCCTTCATTCTCACTTATCGCGTTTACCCTATTATCGTCATGATTGGGCAACGGATTTTCTGCTACATTTGGCCCCGATGAGTCGCCAATCTTTACGATCCCCATATTGATAAGTTTCTCCACTAACTTCTTGAATGCAGTGCAGTTCTCAATCGAGTGCCCCTTAATCCCCGCGTGGTACTCGCATTGGGAGTTTGTGTCATACCATTTGGGGTACGGAGGTTGCATGGGTTTTAGGTAAAATGGAGATACCACATGTGCATCAAATAAATTCTGATACAATTCTTTATACGTCACCGGGATGGGTGTGAATTGAGGTCTTTCTATATTTGGCCTTGAATTGGACTCCCGTCTCGAAGAACCTTGCTGATTAGTGGTTGTTGCTCTGGCTTGTCCCACCGTGATTGATCTAGAATGGTCCTTGTTAAACATGCTTGTGTTGTTTATCTCATGCTCCTTCTTTCTCGGTGCTGACCTTTTAGCACTTTCTCCTGCTTCTATCTTGCCACTCCTTATGGCATTTTCTATCATTTCTCCAGACATCACTATGTCTGAAAAGCTTTTGGTGGCACTACCCAGCATGTGATTGAGAAATGGAGCTTTCAAAGTATTGATAAAAAGCATGGTTATCTCTTTTTCTAAAAGTGGTGGTTGAACTTGTGCTGCTACCTCCCTCCATCTTCGAGCATACTGGCGAAAGCTCTCATTAGTTTTCTTTTCCATATTTTGCAATACAATTCGATCGGGTGCTATGTCCATCACATGTCTGTACTGTTTTATAAAGGCCTGCGCCAAATCTTTCCAAGAGTGGATTTCAGCTCGACTCAATTGATTGTACCATCTAGCCGCTGACCCGATCAAACTATCCTGAAAACAGTGAACCAACAGCTGCTCGTTGTTGATGTACCCGGTCATTCTTCGGCAAAACATAGTGATATGAGCATCGGGACAACTTGTCCCGTCATATTTTTCAAACTCCGGCATTTTAAACTTAGGAGGGAGGATTAAATCAGGCACCAAGCTCAGATCTTTAGCGTCCATTCCTCGGTGGTAATCAGCACTTTCCATGGCCTTAAACTTTTCCTCCAGCCATTTACATCGGTCTTCCAATTGCTTTGACAGATCCACTTTCGTCTTTTCCACTTCTGCCACGTCATCGAGGTCAGGGACTATGAGATTGGTGGGATTCTCTCCGGAATTGTTACTTATTCCGATTGGAGGACTCGTTTGGAATTGTTGGGGTCTAATTGTAACAGAGGGTCTTTGTGGATACATTTCAGCTTGAGTATGCGCGTGCAGAGGGGTAAAGCCTGGAGGGTAAAGGGGTTCATCACTATTTCCTTCTTCAACATTAACAATAGGGTCCTTTCCCTTGTCTTTTCCTCCTTTCAACAGTTGCGTTAACTTTGCCATCATGTCGTCTTGGGATTCTCGCATCTCTCGCTGAATCTTTTCCAACCGCTCTTCTATCTGATCTTGCATATCTCTTTGGAGCTGCTCAAGTTTTTCTAGTCTTTGATCCATGTTCTTGACTTCGCTCGAGTTCCGTAAGAGTGACGGTTTTCCAGGTTAACTGAAATAATTTTATTTAGTTAGGGTCTTTTAATGGTCATTAATGCATATAATGCAATGCATGAAATGAATGCAAAAGGCGTTAATTCTAGTTCAATTTCATTATGAAAACTTTACTAGAAAATAAACTTTTTTACATAAGGTGGATTACATATACGACTTAGCCCTAAAACTCAAAATTCTAATCCTCCTAAGCAACGAGGCTAGCTCCTGTCCTCGACTCGACTCTAATTCGTACTTCACGCTTAACACATCAGCTTGTACTGCTAACGTCTGCAAGTGATCAGCCACCTCTCGGATTTGAAGCACGGCTTCTCCCATGATTTGATCTCTATCTCTTACTTGGTTCTGAAAGTAGTGCAACTGCTCGGTTTGACGATCTTCATTAGATCTCATGTGCTCAATCCGCATCTCGCAACTTCGCAATGCTGCTTCTAACTCTTCAATTCTTCGTTTCATCTCTTCAATTCTACTTAGGCTTGCTTTTAATTCCATCACAGAATTTCGATTTCGATGCCGATGGAGAGATTCTTCTAACTCGGACACTCTATTTTCTAGTTCCCCTTTTTCTTTCTGATTCTCTGACAGACTCTTCTTTAAAGTCTCGTTCTGGGTTTGAACTTCTTGAAACCTGTTTCCCATCTATCAGCTTTGTTCTTTTCTTCTTGAACTTCCTTGCGCCATTGTTCAGAAGTCTTTCCCAACCCGGCGGTTCTCATTGATGATCGCAACTTCTTGTAATCTGTTTTCAGACTGTCCAGATCTTCTTCAGCCCTAGCTTTTCCTTTTCTTAATCGCTCCATCTCGAGCTTCTGGACATCTACATCCAACCTTAAGTTTGTTTTTTCTTCCTCCATTTGCTCTATCTGTTTTTCCAACTCTGCATTTCTTCTTTCAAAATCTTGCTTCAAAATTTCTAGTTCAGAAGGGATGACCCGTAAGTGCTCCTCTATCGAATGACTGCCTTCGGGGCTTGATTTGGGGACATTGTCATTGATTCTTCTGACCCTCCATTCTTCATATTCGGGGGTTGTCATTGGTCCTACAGCTAATCGCTTCATTTGGCGAGTCTGATTCCACGCATTGGATATCTCTCGAATCCTCTTTTTGTAGCCATCACCCCCATACGAGAATTCACACTCGGCCAGCCCCTGGGTTGCGGGTATAAACTGTCTTGATCTGTACTGTCTGAGCACTAATAACGGGGCATAGCCAATAGCTCCCCAGATTCCAAGCAAAGGGACCCAATCAAAACTACCGCATCGGTACAAAATTTCGTCTGGAAGTAACCACGGAGCTCTCCATTCAATGTCTTCTTCATGCAAGTTTTGAAGAATTGCCATCCATTTTTCCATTGAAATGTCGTCCCTTCTCGGTGTAGCTATCATCTCCTTTAGCGGCGAATAGTTTTCAGAGAAGACCCGATATGACACCTTATCCACTTTCCAAAAATGACTGTGGAACCACGCAAGTAACAACTGTGCACATCCAATGAACCTGCCTTCGCCCGCTCGCCGACAGGTACTCAATGATCTGAATGTCTCCGCTAAAATTGCTGGAACCGGGGTAACTCCTTTATCAAGGCGGTCGAACAAATCAGTAACCGCCTCATCAATATGCCCCAAAGCTCTAGGAAAGATAACTAAGCCATATATGCTTAGGGCGAAGATATCTACCCTCTTTTTTATATCCGGGTGCACCAAAGCCACATCTTTCAAACTCCTCCAAGAAATGCACTTGTTATCCCCTTTTTGTTTAATTCGGGCCGTAACCCACTGCTCACTCATGCCTGTTATGTTCATTAACCTTCTCAAAAAGGGTACATTTGCGGCTCTTGAGTAGATTCTGTCGACTTGACTCTTTGAACACCGAAGTAAAGCCATATATTCTTCTATCGTAGGCACCAAGTCAACTTTCCCGAACGAAAAACAACTATAGGCGGGATTCCAAAATTGTGCGAGAGCCCGGAATAGGTGCTTATCTACCTTCATATCTAGCAGGTACGGCAAGTCCCCGTAATGGGAATAAAACAACTGTCTGGCCTCCTCGTCCCAATGGTCCCAAATTCCTTTCAACTCTTGTAAATCGTTCTGGGTTATGCTGATGCGGGTAAAGTCCCATAGCTCTGATATATATCCTTCAGCCAAACTATCCCCTTTCTCTTGCTGTGTCGTTTCCGACCAAATTCGGACTGCCGCATTATCTTCCACCTTATCAAGAAACCTTCTTTCCATGATAAGCTTTCTTTCTAGAAACCGAATATGAACCAACGCCTTGAAATAATGAAATGCCATGCAGTTGAAATGTCATGCATCCAAAGTAAAACAACAAATATCAGTACCAGATATAAACATATAATCCAAGACAATTCAAAAAGAATAAAAGCACATCAGGGTATCTACTAGGGTTTGGTGTAGTTCTACTTAAGGTGAGTTCCTAAGGTTTACTACATGGGGTTTGGTTCTAAAGCAAAGGTACCCGAACCAGCAGATTCCTCGATCTTCACCCATTATAGGCTCATATAGACCGAGTTCGGTTCAGGGGAATACATTTCCCTATGGCTGCACGGAGATGAAAATCTCACGAAGACATAGGTACGGATGTATCCCGAAAGCGATCCACTATCCTGCACGGAGGTGAAAACCTCACGAAGGAGTAGCTTCTCACTCCCACTTAAAAGGTGTGACCAACGGTCATGCAATGCAATGCAAAGATATAAAAGTTTAAAATACGAAACATGATGAAAACTATAGCTCAAAACAAATGAAATGCAATGAGAAGATCGTATATTTAAATCAAATTTTCAACTTTCGACAAAAAGACAAAAATAATCAACTCGTGGCTTGACTCACTTATTTTGAAAAAGTCCCCAGTGGAGTCGCCAAGCTGTTGACACCATTTTTTGGATGAAAACGGGGTCGACTTGGATTTTGAAAAAAAGAATGAAAACGGGAGTCGCCACCAATCCTTTTTTGACGAGGTGTGATTGGGTCACCTCAAAAGGTGGTTGTTTTTAATAAATGATTTAATTTTATTAAAACAACGATTTTGGTCTACGAAATTCAGAAAAATGAGTTCGGGAGTCGGTTACGCACGAGGAAGGATTAGCACCCTCGATACGCCCAAAATTGGTACCTAGTTGATTAATTAGTGTCTTAGTGTCGAAAATTTGAAAACTTGAAAGAATTTAAAATACGATCCCTCTTTGTAAAGAAAATGCTCAAATGTTAAGGACCTTCTCGTCTCACAATATAAATGTCACATCCAGTAAGTTAGGACACGACATCTTGAATTTTCGAGAACGAGCTTGCCTTTTATATAAAAATTCGTGTATTTCAAAAGGTTATTCAGTTAGTTAAGGTGAACGAGGAAAATCGAAACCCAGTAAGTTAGGGCACGTTTCCTCGAATTCCCAAACACCGAATATTGCCTTTACTTGCAAAAATCTTATTTCGAGGTAACGAAATGCCATACCCAGTAAGTTAGGGAACAACACCTCGTATCTCCGAGAATAAGCATTTTTCAAAACTCATGTCACGATTTAAAAGAGTATTCCGTTATTTAGGTTAAAGGAGAAAAATCGAAACCCAATAAGTTAGGGCACGATTGTCTCGAATTACCAAATACGGAATATTACTTTTATGAAAGAATTATTATTGGGTTGGATATAATGATAATAAGAATAATATTAAAGTAAAGTAAACAATAATACTATATATAAATGTATATATATATGTATATAATAGAAATACACACTACTATATAATAATAATAAATATAGAAATACAAAAAGCAAATATAATAAAATATTAAATTAAAGTAATAAAAAATAATACTATATATAAAATATATATATACATAAAAATATACACTAATATATAATAGTAATAGTGATAGCAAAAATAATAAAAATATAAGTAATATTAATAATATATTAGAATACAAAAGTAAAGTAATAACAATAGGGGTGATAATAATAATAATACAAACAATAATACATATATATAATAATAGTAGTTAGAAATAAAAAATAATAAAAGTAACAATAATGATAGTAATAATATAAATAAATATGGAGAGGGCATATATAATATAATAATAATATAAAAATAATATATACATGAGAAATAATAATAATATAAATAATAGTAAAAATAATAAATAATAAACAAAGCTCTCAACTCTCTTTCTCCCTCTTTCTAAATCCGGCCGTTGGTCCGGCTTTGCTTCGGTCATGGACCCCACGGCCGCCATCGGCGCCACCGTACACGGCGCCGGACCTCAAAAAAACCTTTTTCGATAATGAAAATATGGGTAAGCTTTTACTTTTATTTTACTTTCGTATAAAAAAACAAAATAAAATTGAAAGGAAAACAATAAACAAACAAAGAACTAAAGATAAGAATAGACAAAAGAAACCTCTTTTGCTTTGATCTTTGATTAATCTCCAAAAACTAGCCTTTCCAAGAAACAAAAATAACCTTTTTTTACAAAAAAACCCAAAAAAAAAAAACCTCCTCCAAAACAAAGAACAATCCTTCTCCAAAAAACCAAAAACCCCCCTAAAACAAAGTCTTGAATGGCTTTTATAGCCAAATTTTACAAGTGGAGTGGTTGGGGTGGTTTAGGTGGCCAAGGGTGGTGGAGTTGGTGGCTAAGGTGGGTGGCCAACAAAGGTGGTGGAGTAGGTGGCCAAGGTTTTTATTTATTTATTTATTTTTTTGTGTTTGGGTTGGGATTAGGTTGGGTTTGGTTGGGTTAAGGTTGG